>NC_135233.1:500531877-500834907 GCF_051348905.1 Ranitomeya variabilis | reverse complement strand
TGTATTTTACTTTTATGGCACCATCATGCTCCACACTGCTTTACAGACATTATCATTACATTACATATTGACATTTTGCGCACGTAATGTGCAGAGCTCATATTATTATCTTCCAAATCATGAAATACGAGGTCCACTCAATGTAAGAACTGATAAGTGCTATGTTGAGACTATTTGGGAATAGGTCCTATATATTTTCAAGACTCTTATGTATCATGCGTACCTCTGTGATAACCGTCTCAACAGACGGAGATGGCCTCTCGCTTGGCTTTGATGAGATGATGCTCACAGCAGGTGGTTGATTGTGTAGAACTGAAGACAGACAAAGCTGTACTGTTTCTTTCAAGGCTTTTAGTTGAGATTCCTGGAGAAACAAAATCTTTAGGTCAGTTGCTGTGTTACTTTACTTTATTGAGCCTCATATTTGAGGATAATATGTGTGAACACTGTGAAATTTCTTACATTTTTAATCCACATTCACTTATTCAGAAGGCCTAATATTCCTGTACAGAATTTCATACAATGTTATGAAAAAATGATAACCTTCAAGAAGGAAACAAATAAAAATGTATCCATTAAAGATGGGTGATCGAACCACTGAGGATCAAGTTGAAGTCGAATTTACTGAAATTCGTTGTTCTACCTAACTATGAACGCTTTGAAACTTGACTGGCAACATTTTCCAAACCGGTAAATCATCAGTGGGAGGACCAATGTCCGTTTGTGCATCCAAGCGAGCTTTCCCATAATGCACAGCAGGTATGACATCACATCCAAGTTTATATATGTTTTCGTACCTTGTACACCACTGAGTCATCTGCGTTTCCCAGTGGAGCATAGACGAGTGCAACACTGATAGTATATATGACCGTCAGATTCAATAAGAGTAAACAGATCATATTGAGACAGGATTTGTCTCTTCCCTCTTTCTGTCACCCCCATTCAGTGCTAAAATCCATGCAAATTTATTCATTGCAAATCAAATTTTTGGTTAAAAAAATGCTATGTCAGTAAATTGGAATTTTGAGAGATTGGTTCATTTCCATAATCAAACCTTACCTTTTTATTATCATATCATAATATTAACACAATCTTTTTCCAATCAGTAAAATGCATATATGAAAAAAAAAATGTTTTTTTTTTTTTAACATGGGAACCTATGGGTGAAAGATGGTTGACAGATGAAGTCCATCTAAGACATCTAGTAAAAAAACAGATACGTTAAATGTATGTATCTCTTGATATGATAGCCCTTGGGTGGCATTTGGCCAAAGAATGGCCAATTCCAGCCATACCCTTAACTAAACAGCCCGTTTCTCTAGTAGAGAGAAATCTGCTCTTGAATGGATAAATGGATAAGCAAACTGGCTGAAATGTCTTGGGCACATGGAAAAACTTTTTGAACCTCCGTCACTCCGGCTCTATTCACCACCCTGCTCTGTCTTCCCTTGCTTGATTGCGTCTATGCTGGTGTGACCCAAGCACCGGAGCTGTCTCAAGCAAAAAAACAGCGCTGGGTGATGAATACATCTGGTGTAACAAAGGCTTTGAAAGAGTTTCCAGTCCACTCAAAGCAGAATTATTAGTAACAGGCAGATAGACTCTCTAGATAAATGTATGGATGGACTTGTTTTTGCTAGAGATGCTATACAGTTTTGGGGGTCAAATTCCCTTTAATGTTTTAACAGATCTACTCCTGAATACTTTTTTCTTAGTTTAAGTGCAATAAGTGATATGCACCAAATTCTAATTTTTAAATCTACTGTCACAAACTATGGAAGTATCTACAGAATCCCATTGCTAGGAGGAGTCAAAAATAAAACCAATTTGAAATTCTGCCCATTGATGTCAATGTGTTCCAGCCACTGAGTGGCAAATATTTTTTTAAAAAGAAAATTAGAGTAAATTCATAAGAATATAACAAAATTGATAATTCTCCCTTAATAAGCACATCTTAAAGAAAATTTTGTGATGTGCTGGAAGAGATGAGCGAATTCATTTTAAATGAAGGGAATACAAGTTTTTCCAAAAATTCAGATTCTAACTACGGTAATAAAAATTTTAGGGTAATGGACTGTCACGAACATAGCAAAATAACATTCAGCCAGCAAGCGCATTGATAGATTTGAAGTACTAGAGAGGGGTAAAAAACAACTACCATATTTTTTGGACCATAAGATGCGCTTTTTCTTCAAAAAATGTGGAGGAAAATGGGAGGTGCGTCATATAATCTGGATGTATCTGCTGTGGTGAGGAGGTGAGGGTGCGACAGTGGTGGAGCAGTGGGTCACAGGAGGCAGGAGCCAGCTGCTGTGGCTAACTCCTGTACCCACAGCTAAAGATAAATGACTATTCACTGCATTCCATGCCAATAGGCGTGGAGGGCAGTGAATATTCATTTCTCTATAACAGCATCCTGGTATGCATGGCCCAATCCTTACCCTGGTATGATTGCACCCCATCACAATCCAGGTATGTAAGGCACATCAGAAAAACATTAAAAAAATTATAATTGCCTTCCTGTGCTCCCTCATAGTGTCTTGTTATGATGCCAGCACCTGCTTTATGTTTGTAAGCAGCACATGGTAGGGACGTCATGCGCTGCTTACAAGCTGTAGGATATCTGCCGGAATACTCACTGCTCTCCACACTGGGACTACAGTGGGGCAAAAAAGTATTTAGTCACTCAGCAATAGTGCAAGTTCCACCACTTAAAAAGATGAGAGGCGTCTGTAATTTACATCATAGGTAGACCTCAACTATGGGAGACAAACTGAGAAATAAAAATCCAGAAAATCACATTGTCTGTTTTTTTATCATTTTATTTGCATATTATGGTGGAAAATAAGTATTTGGTCAGAAACAAAATTTCATCTCAATACTTTGTAATATATCCTTTGTTGGCAATGACAGAGGTCAAACGTTTTCTGTAAGTCTTCACAAGGTTGCCACACACTGTTGTTGGTATGTTGGCCCATTCCTCCATGCAGATCTCCTCTAGAGCAGTGATGTTTTTGGCTTTTCGCTTGGCAACACGGACTTTCAACTCCCTCCAAAGGTTTTCTATAGGGTTGAGATCTGGAGACTGGCTAGGCCACTCCAGGACCTTGAAATGCTTCTTACGAAGCCACTCCTTCGTTGCCCTGGCGGTGTGCTTTGGATCATTGTCATGTTGAAAGACCCAGCCACGTTTCATCTTCAATGCCCTTGCTGATGGAAGGAGGTTTGCACTCAAAATCTCACGATACATGGCCCCATTCATTCTTTCATGTACCCGGATCAGTCGTCCTGGCCCCTTTGCAGAGAAACAGCCCCAAAGCATGATGTTTCCACCACCATGCTTTACAGTAGGTATGGTGTTTGATGGATGCAACTCAGTATTCTTTTTCCTCCAAACACAACAAGTTGTGTTTCTACCAAACAGTTCCAGTTTGGTTTCATCAGACCATAGGACATTCTCCCAAAACTCCTCTGGATCATCCAAATGCTCTCTAGCAAACTTCAGACGGGCCCGGACATGTACTGGCTTAAGCAGTGGGACACGTCTGGCACTGCAGGATCTGAGTCCATGGTGGCGTAGTGTGTTACTTATGGTAGGCCTTGTTACATTGGTCCCAGCTCTCTGCAGTTCATTCACTAGGTCCCCCCGCGTGGTTCTGGGATTTTTGCTCACCGTTCTTGTGATCATTCTGACCCCACGGGGTGGGATTTTGCGTGGAGCCCCAGATCGAGGGAGATTATCAGTGGTCTTGAATGTCTTCCATTTTCTAATTATTGCTCCCACTGTTGATTTCTTCACTCCAAACTGGTTGGCTATTGCAGATTCAGTCTTCCCAGCCTGGTGCAGGGCTACAATTTTGTTTCTGGTGTCCTTTGACAGCTCTTTGGTCTTCACCATAGTGGAGTTTAGAGTCAGACTGTTTGAGGGTGTGCACAGGTGTCTTTTTATACTGATAACAAGTTTAAACAGGTGCCATTACTACAGGTAATGAGTGGAGGAAAGAGGAGACTCTTAAAGAAGAAGTTACAGGTCTGTGAGAGCCAGAAATCTTGATTGTTTGTTTCTGACCAAATACTTATTTTCCACCATAATATGCAAATAAAATGATAAAAAAACAGACAATGTGATTTTCTGGATTTTTATTTCTCAGTTTGTCTCCCATAGTTGAGGTCTACCTATGATGTAAATTACAGACGCCTCTCATCTTTTTAAGTGGTGGAACTTGCACTATTGCTGAATGACTAAATACTTTTTTGCCCCACTGTATGTGTGTGGAGGGCAGTGAGTATTCATTGCTCTATTATTAGCGAGCACAGTGTCAGGGCTTGCTTCCCTCGGCCACCGGGCTTTCACATGTACCCGCTACTTAAGGTAATGAATATTCACTGCTCTCCACTCCCATAGGTGTTATGGTTCTCAATGGCAAGAGAACATAGCCCAGCAAACATAAGAACTAGCTCTTGGAAGGATGGAAACTAAACTGACCATGAACTAAACCTGCCGCACAACTAACAGTAGCCGGGTAGCGTAGCCTGCGTTTTATCCCTAGACGCCCAGCGCCGGCCGGAGGACTAACTAATCCTGGCAGAGGAAAATATAGTCCTGGCTCACCTCTAGAGAAATTTCCCCGAAAGGCAGACAGAGGCCCCCACAAATATTGGCGGTGATTTTAGATGAAATGACAAACGTAGTATGAAAATAGGTTTAGCAAAATTGAGGTCCGCTTACTAGATAGCAGGAAGACAGAAAGGGCACTTTCATGGTCAGCTGAAAACCCTATCAAAAAACACCATCCTGAAATTACTTTAAGACTCTAGTATTAACTCATAACATCAGAGTGGCAATTTCAGATCACAAGAGCTTTCCAGACACAGAAACAAAACTACAGCTGTGAACTGGAACAAAATGCAAAAACAAACAAGGACTAAAGTCCAACTTAGCTGGGAGTTGTCTAGCAGCAGGAACATGCACAGAAAGGCTTCTGATTACAATGTTGACCGGCATGGAAGTGACAGAGGAGCAAGGCTAAATAGCGACTCCCACATCCTGATGGAAACAGGTGAACAGAGAGGATGATGCACACCAGTTCAATTCCACCAGTGGCCACCGGGGGAGCCCAAAATCCAATTTCACAACACATAGGGATGGAATGCAGTGAATATTCATTCCCTTTCGTAGCGGCACACGTGAAAGCTTGGCGACTGTGGCTGACACTGTGCACACTACTAAAGAGCAATGAATACTCACTGCCCTCCATGCACATAGTTCCGATGTGTAGAACAGGGAGTATTCCACACACTGTCCTCGGATTGTAAGCAGCGCATGACGTCCCTGCCATGTGCTGCTTACAAGCATAAAGCAGCTGCTGGAATCGAAACAAGACGCTGCGAGGTAGAAGAGGAAGGTAAGTGTAATGGGTTTTTATGTTTTTCTGATGGGACCATACATACCAGGATGGGGATGGGGCCAATCTTACCAGCATGGGGATGGGGGCCAATCATACCAGGATAAGGATGAGGGGGCCATACACACCAGGATGGGGATGAGGGCGCCATGCATACCAGGACAGGAAGGACGGTGCCATGCATACCAGGGTAGGGATGAGGGGGTCATGCATACCAGGATAGAGATGAGAAGGCCATGCATTCCAGGATAGGGGATATTAAGTAGAGAATTGACCAAATTGTTTGCTTCAATTTTTTTTCTAATTTCCTCCTCTAAAACCTAGGTGCATCTTATGGTCTGGTGTGTCTTATAGTCTGAAGATTATGGGAAGTCTAATACTCACCTATCCTGGATCCCCACCATACCTGTCTTGCTGCCACTGCTCTCTAATCAGCACTCTGATCCACTCATCATTAGGGCTCGCCCACACTAGTGTATAATACGGCCAAGTGCTATTCAATGTTTTATTGGATAGCACTGGGCTCAATGTTATACTCTGGGGCAGTGCAGAACTGCATGTTGATTCAGCATGAGAAAATAAAATCGGTGTTTTGTGAAGGTGTCTGATAATCGGATCACAGTCACTAATTCAAGTCTATGGGTGCATGTAAAACACCGGACTGCACTCGGATGTCATCTGAGTGCAGTCCAGCTTATGCAGACAGAGTCCAAGGAGAAGATGGAGAAATTAAGTTCTATGTCTTCTCCACACATTTGCTGCTATTCTCTCAAGTACAAGAATTTGATAACAGTAAGATGACACTCGGCTCACACTCTGACAAAGTTTAAGCCGAGTGTAATTAGCACTATCAGTGCGATTCTCTTGCATGAGAGAAAATACGGCCGAGTTACCTGAAACCTTATATTTATTCTCCCTCCAGCTCGTTTGATGGATGCCACCTGTAATGTGCATGACAGTTCATGTATCCGAGTATGCCAAATAAGTGGCGGCATGCATCGGACAACCTAAAAGGAAAAGAAGTCCAAACAGTAGTAGATTGGTAGACTGGGCCTGGAGCAGCAGACAATGGTGAGGACTAAGGAGTGGTGAGTAGAAAAGGTTATGATTTTGCTAACCACTTCCCATTAGATAAGACTTGCACCTAATTTATTTGATGTAAATCGAATCTTCATTATACTGCCTCCTTCCACACCAGAAATGAACAAATCTACCTGTCATGGTTACTCTGCTCAGTGTGTCTTGGACGCAGTGACTGAGAGCTCAGTCATCCAATCTAGTGATGGGGCATGCTAAGCTGTCAGTATTTTGATCGACAGCTCAGCTGGTCAATCTGAAACATGAAGGTGCTGTGCTTCCTTCAGGCGTTCCCTGATAAAAGTGTTCATCCTGCTACTTAGCTGAGCTGGCAGTCCTAGACCTCTGCCAGACATAGTATCTGCTCAGTGGTTTGCCTCCTATTTCGGTGCTCTGTTTGTTGATCTACTGCAGTCTGACCTTGCAATTCACTCTGACCATGCATTTTCCTAGCCCCTTTGCTCTGATCAGCTAACTTTATGGTATTCTGACCTTGAACTGTGACCCGACTTCACTGTTTTCTTCCCATTTAGTTAACAAAATGCTATCTTGAAATTTGACCCTGGAACATTTGACTACTCAGTCTCACAGCTTGTCCGTGAGTTGTGATTAAGTCACACTACACAATTCAAATTTTGGGAGATTTGAGAAATTGAATATGCAGGCAATTTTATTTGTTAAGTGCTGTCCTATAGGCCATTTATTTTTGGTAAAAGGGTCCTCAGAAAATCAGTTCATCACAGAGTATGACATTGGGACTTTCTGGTAAGGGGAACCAGGCAAGTGTTTAACTTCCCTTCAGCACCACCACAGAGAGAATTAAGTACTAAGCTGCACCCACTAAAATCAATGGCCAGTCATTTTAATGAATAGATGTATCATAATATATACAGTGGGGCAAAAAAGTATTTAGTCACTCAGCAATAGTGCAAGTTCCACCACTTAAAAAGATGAGAGGCGTCTGTAATTTACATCATAGGTAGACCTCAACTATGGGAGACAAACTGAGAAATAAAAATCCAGAAAATCACATTGTCTGTTTTTTTATCATTTTATTTGCATATTATGGTCGAAAATAAGTATTTGGTCAGAAACAAAATTTCATCTCAATACTTTGTAATATATCCTTTGTTGGCAATGACAGAGGTCAAACGTTTTCTGTAAGTCTTCACAAGGTTGCCACACACTGTTGTTGGTATGTTGGCCCATTCCTCCATGCAGATCTCCTCTAGAGCAGTGATGTTTTTGGCTTTTCGCTTGGCAACACGGACTTTCAACTCCCTCCAAAGGTTTTCTATAGGGTTGAGATCTGGAGACTGGCTAGGCCACTCCAGGACCTTGAAATGCTTCTTACGAAGCCACTCCTTCGTTGCCCTGGCGGTGTGCTTTGGATCATTGTCATGTTGAAAGACCCAGCCACGTTTCATCTTCAATGCCCTTGCTGATGGAAGGAGGTTTGCACTCAAAATCTCACGATACATGGCCCCATTCATTCTTTCATGTACCCGGATCAGTCGTCCTGGCCCCTTTGCAGAGAAACAGCCCCAAAGCATGATGTTTCCACCACCATGCTTTACAGTAGGTATGGTGTTTGATGGATGCAACTCAGTATTCTTTTTCCTCCAAACACAACAAGTTGTGTTTCTACCAAACAGTTCCAGTTTGGTTTCATCAGACCATAGGACATTCTCCCAAAACTCCTCTGGATCATCCAAATGCTCTCTAGCAAACTTCAGACGGGCCCGGACATGTACTGGCTTAAGCAGTGGGACACGTCTGGCACTGCAGGATCTGAGTCCATGGTGGCGTAGTGTGTTACTTATGGTAGGCCTTGTTACATTGGTCCCAGCTCTCTGCAGTTCATTCACTAGGTCCCCCCGCGTGGTTCTGGGATTTTTGCTCACCGTTCTTGTGATCATTCTGACCCCACGGGGTGGGATTTTGCGTGGAGCCCCAGATCGAGGGAGATTATCAGTGGTCTTGAATGTCTTCCATTTTCTAATTATTGCTCCCACTGTTGATTTCTTCACTCCAAGCTGGTTGGCTATTGCAGATTCAGTCTTCCCAGCCTGGTGCAGGGCTACAATTTTGTTTCTGGTGTCCTTTGACAGCTCTTTGGTCTTCACCATAGTGGAGTTTAGAGTCAGACTGTTTGAGGGTGTGCACAGGTGTCTTTTTATACTGATAACAAGTTTAAACAGGTGCCATTACTACAGGTAATGAGTGGAGGAAAGAGGAGACTCTTAAAGAAGAAGTTACAGGTCTGTGAGAGCCAGAAATCTTGATTGTTTGTTTCTGACCAAATACTTATTTTCCACCATAATATGCAAATAAAATGATAAAAAAACAGACAATGTGATTTTCTGGATTTTTATTTCTCAGTTTGTCTCCCATAGTTGAGGTCTACCTATGATGTAAATTACAGACGCCTCTCATCTTTTTAAGTGGTGGAACTTGCACTATTGCTGAATGACTAAATACTTTTTTGCCCCACTGTAGATGTATAAGATGTTTCTCCCAAACTGGAGACTTGTTATATCCATTTATGACTGTAGCTAAGAAATGAACGTCCTAAATAAATGGCAAGAAACATTGGTTTACGAGTGCATGCTGTAAATATTCATTGGTCTACTGTATGATAACAAGCTCTTACATTATCCAGTGATGCTATTTCCATTTCTCTCTTCGCCACTGTTAACTTCTGCTCCAAATCTGTTAGTTGTTGTGCCTGTTAATGAGAATTAGAGAAAAATCTCAGCTATACCGTCAGGAGACACAAACCGATTCAACCATTCATTGAGCTGTAATGCTACTGGCTGTGTAACTCATGAACATGTATGGCTATTTATAATGTGCTATTTAATTAACTAATTATGAACTCGCAGATGGTAGCTTAGAATCATGGCTCCCTCTTTCTCTAGGAAAGTCTATTAAAATGATTTGTACTCTCATAAGTAAACATCTTAGGGCTTAGCATTTCAAAAGAATACACACATCATATTCCTGGAACACACCTGCTTTATGGTAATACAGCAATCCTGAATTGTCAGGAATGCATGAATACAATACATGTTTTATTACTTTGTATATTTATCTGTCATTATATTTATATTCTGTTAACAACTGATGCCCGGTTGCCAAACTGGTTGAAACTGTGACAAGCACATGAAAAATACATATTGTTTACAGGCAGCGTTGGCTTATAAATTTCTTGGAAAATATATGGCCATAATATATTTTGCAAAGTAAATTTGCTTTTTCTGCACAAGGTTCCTCTGCACTGTAGTTTATAAGGCGCCAATAGATATTGATGACTTTTAATAACTCGTTGTATGAGATAGATTTATAGTCAATAGCTGTCACATTGAAACCAATGGGTATAAGGGGTAAGAAATAAAATTTGATTGCCTCCCTGCAATAAATTTACTTGAAAATTACCTTGTCTATGGTATATGTAGTAGAATTTTGGCATCCACGTGGGTCTTTTTGTAAAGTCAATAAACCTTTTGAACTTACAAGAAATTTTCATTGCATTTTTGACCAAAGTAGTATTTGGAACCAGAGTATACGGGACCGTCTCTTAAGGAAGTAAGAGATTGAAGTCTGTTTTTGGTAGCCTCTAACTATAGATGTAAGGAATCCTTGGATTGATCCAACACAGACTTTGCCCAAGCCACTAATCTTAGCCAGATGAAGGAGCATCCTGGTTTTCAACCCTTCACCCCTGTACACAGATCTGGCCTTCACTGTAGTGGAACATGGTTTTCATGGTGGTTGGTGGAGTGAGTTGAAGAAATATATAAATGTATTGAATCAAAATCAGTTGGACACAAGAACAAATAACATGAGTCAGAATTATTGTCTTGAAAAAGTAACACAAACTTTAGAAGGTCAGACAATTACAATAGACAGGGTTAAGCTCAGAGGGACTTGAAACATCTCAGTGGGCCCCTAACTGCTAATCGTGATTACAAGTACAGTGGTGCAACCTAATGATAAGTGTAGGGGAACCTCAGGAGATGACCATGTTGTTACTGGAAAATATTGTCTACAAAGACCAAGATCTACACTCACCGGCCACTTTATTAGGTACACCTGTCCAACTTCTTGTTAACACTTAATTTCTAATCAGCCAATCACATGGCGGCAACTCAGTGCATTTAGGCATGTAGACATGGTCAAGACAATCTCCTGCAGTTCAAACCGAGCATCAGTATGGGGAAGAAAGGTGATTTGAGTGCCTTTGAACGTGGCATGGTTGTTGGTGCCAGAAGGGCTGGTCTGAGTATTTCAGAAACTGCTGATCTACTGGGATTTTCACGCACAACCATCTCTAGGGTTTACAGAGAATGGTCCGAAAAAAAAAAAAATCCAGTGAGCGGCAGTTCTGTGGGCGGAAATGCCTTGTTGATGCCAGAGGTCAGAGGAGAATGGGCAGACTGGTTCGAGCTGATAGAAAGGCAACAGTGACTCAAATCGCCACCCGTTACAACCAAGGTAGGCCTAAGAGCATCTCTGAACGCACAGTGCGTCGAACTTTGAGGCAGATGGGCTACAGCAGCAGAAGACCACACCGGGTACCACTCCTTTCAGCTAAGAACAGGAAACTGAGGCTACAATTTGTACAAGCTCATCGAAATTGGACAGTAGAAGATTGGAAAAACGTTGCTTGGTCTGATGAGTCTCGATTTCTGCTGCGACATTCGGATGGTAGGGTCAGAATTTGGCGTAAACAACATGAAAGCATGGATCCATCCTGCCTTGTATGGAGCATCTTTGGGATGTGCAGCCGACAAATCTGCGGCAACTGTGTGATGCCATCATGTCAATATGGACCAAAATCTCTGAGGAATGCTTCCAGCACCTTGTTGAATCTATGCCACGAAGAATTGAGGCAGTTCTGAAGGCAAAAGGGGGTCCAACCCGTTACTAGCATGGTGTACCTAATAAAGTGGCCGGTGAGTGTATATTACCATCATATGGGGGCCATATAGTGGTAGATACCTGTCCTGCAGAACATATGAGAGATTACAGCACAGTTCTAGATGGTCACTTACAGCTGATGTTATTTCTTATGGAGTCTTTCACTTTTCCTGTCTTTTCCGTCAGACCCAGACTGACATGACAACTTCTTCTAGTCACATCTTGTCTGCGGAGAGTACAAGATACATTTGACTTCTCACATTTCCAGCATCATCCGTATCTATTCCCAATCTGCACAACCTCCTCATCCTGTAGATACCCCAATACTGAGCCGCTGCTGCAATATGTGTCCCTATTACGTACTGTATGCTACTATAACAGCTGTTATTACTGCACCACATAATAATGCCCACCACTGTGCCCCTTGCATAGTAATAATGCCTCCTTTATCCCCTCTAGATGTTAAAACTGCTGCCTATAAAATATTAATGCCTTGTGCAAGTGCTCTGGAAAACAGTGTCCACATTTTGACCCTTGAGAGCAATAATGCCCTCTGTGCACATCTGACGGTCACAGTACTCGGAGTGCCCCTATAACAATAATGCTTCTTCAGTGTCTACTTAACATCTAATGATGTCCCCTGAGTTCCGCAATGTACAGATCCTTTATATACATTATAATGAGCCCACAGCTCCTCTATACACAGTATAATGCACCCACAGCTTCTCTATACACAACATGATGTTCCATCAGCTGCCCTCTACACAGTATAAAGGGCCCGCAACTCTCTATGCACAGTAAGATGGGCCCACAGCTCATCACTGCACAGTGCAATGGGCCCACAACTCCCTATAAACAGTATGATGGTCTCACAGCTCTCCTATACACAGTATGGTGGGCACACAGCTCTGCTATGCACAGTATAATGCACCCACTGCTTCTCTATACACAACATGATGTTCCAACAGCTGCCATCTGCACAGTATAATGGGCCCACAACTCCCTATGCGCAGTATGATGGGCCAACAGCTCTGTTATACACAATATGGTGGGCCCACAGCTCCGCTATGCACAGAATGATGGCCCCTAGCTTCCCTAAACATAGTATGATGCCCCCATTGCTCCCCAAAAGCACAGTATAATGACCTCCTCACATTAGCTCCCAAACTGTATTATGTCTCCTAAATTAGCCCCCAAACTGTGTAGTGGCCCCTACATTAGCTCCTAAAGTGCCAAGTACAATCTTCGTAATGTTCTTTTGTGGGTTTGTATATGCGAAATCATGCAAACTTACATTTTTAATAAATGTCCTTAGTGTCCACGATTAGTGTGTAGTAACCCCGACAATGCCGTTTCGCCATTGCTCTTTCCAATGGGCATTCACAATTATTGTGTAGTAACCACGACAATGCCGTTTTGCCATTGGTTTTTCCAAGGGGCCCCCTGGAAAATAATTTTGCATATACAAACCTACACAGGAACATTCCAAAGATTGAACTAGGCACTTTGTTGGTTTGCACTGTACTTTATCAATGTTTTGAACTATTTATAATATGAGGTGCATAGCTAATAGAGATGTAATATTATTGTAGGCATTCCATGCGTTTATATAATATATTTTTGAATACATTGCTCAAATAAGTTATAATTTTATGCATTCGTAAGCATATGTTTCTTCTTAGATCTGATACCAAATGTTCTCAGGCTGTGATTTGATTAGTCCCAAAGTGTATGAGGGCCCCCACACTGTTCAGGATCCCCTATACTATGTATAGGGTCCCCCATTGTCTATGATGCCCCCACATCACACTACCAGTTTGAGCTAAAAGAATCATGTACTCACCTAAACCAGGATCCTGATGAATCCAGCGGCAAGGCAACGTGCTGTCATATAGAAATGATGAAATATGTTCGGCTCCCTTCTTATTGGGCAAGCTATAGCGCCTACCGAATAAGCTGCAGAGGGAACCCGGATACCTGGATCGCCCCTGCTGATCAGCTGTCTGGCGCCACAGCTGCATGTGTCATGGGCCATGACTCATGGCTGGTGACCGTCATAACACATGTATGGGGAGCCTGTTTGTTGGGCTCTCCATGCATGTGTTGTGCCTGTCACACAGCCGCCTGTGTTCCATCCCCTGATGATGCCGCTAGCACGGTGAAACATGTTGGGACGACGCTGGTGCTAAAATTTGTTGTCCTACTCTGCCATTATGTATTAGCATACCGGATGCTCTACACTTTCTAAATATAAATTAGCAGGAATTCTGCATAAACTAATTGCAGACATCTGAGACAGATTAGGGACAAAACATTTCATTTTGTATAGACTTTTTTTTTAAATTAATAGGAATAAAAGTTAATTTTATGGTCTTCTAGTGAGGGTTTAATTTGGGTTTGTCCCCAATTTGGATATTTCAAGCTTGAATTTAATCGCAAATGTCTATCAATTTATTTGCAATAATCTAATTAATGTTCTAATATACGGTATTTGAATTACAAATTATATAGAGTTCGCTCTCTATCATCCTGCTACTTTTTTTATTATTTCGTTCTGATAACGTTCTCTTTAACAATCCCCAGTGCATGCTGGGATATTCAAATGAAACGTCATCAGAAATATGTGGCTACAGTCACTGCCACAGCTGCTTTCTCTACCTTGAAACAAATCGTCATCAGTAATGTCCATTTCAGAACATTACTAAGAATGTGTCACTTGTCAATTCCGACACAATATGAGCTCACTGGGAAATATTTCTTTGAATGCACAGTGGCAGTATGCTCCCTTGGAGCTTCTAGTGAGCAGTGAAGAGCCGGCAGAAGATCTCACTGGGAGTCCAAAATGAAAAGAAGAGAATGCTGCGAGCAAGGAGAACAGAGAACATTCCAGTCCCCGAAAGACATCACTGCCCTAAAATTGGACGTCATAAGTGCATCAGTTTCAAAGGATAAGCTGGTCTCTGCTCTCCCTGCTTGCCGTGTTCTCTTCATGTCAAGGCTTGGCATGTCACTCTCCACAAGGATAAACGTTACCCCTGGGATCCTGGTTGGACACCTGTCATCTAACCAAACCAGATCTCACACTTTGCACTGAATAGGGGTTGCACCTTGAAACACCGCGTGAACAAATTGATATTCAAATTTGGCTTTTATTCTAAGTCATGTGTCAAAGCTTGTTAAAGGGTCAATGTTAACTTATAGTATTGCTTCTCACAATAGGTGGCACTAGAGTTCTAGTCCTCTTAATCTCTGAAGAGGGAATTTGCATATTTAATTTCCCAGAGGAGCATTGCAAGGCTTAAAAGCATCTTCATATTGGCATGCCAGGCTTTGTACATCTCTCTTCACAAGGAGAAACGTTAACCCTTGGATCCCAGTCATACGCTGCTCACCGATCCAAACAAGATCTCACACTTTTCACTGATGAGTGGCAGCACCCCAAAACACAGCATTTGCAATTGAGATTCTGGCTTGACTTTTATCCTAAATCATGTGGCAAGGCTCATTAAATGGTCGATATTGACCTATAGTATTGCTTCTTCCAATAGGTGGCACTAGGAATTTAGTCCTCTTTCTATCTGAAGAAACAATTTGTTATATTGTCACTACTTATTAGACAGTCACTGCGCATTCAATGGAACATAGCACTATGAGCAGGAAATGAATTATGAGCATTAGTCAGAATTGACAACCAATGCATTCTCAATAGAGGAGGGACTAGTGCAACCCCTTAAACAGACTTCCCTGATGATGATGGTTCGTTTCATCCTAGGGACAGTGACAGGCAGTGACGACAGCCTCAACACCTGATGATGTCACGTTTTAGTATCCCAGCATGCAATGGAGAATCTCAAATGAAGCATCTTCAGTACAGAAGGAAAAAAAGAAGCAGAAAGAGAAAAAAGGGAGAGAGAGGAAAAAAGTAGGGATGTTTTAATCAAAAATATTATAAAAGTGATTTGATTACTACATTACATAAAGTAGACAGATAGACAGACATTTAGGTTTTGAATCACCATTTTAACTTGACATGCTCAATGGATTTTGCTCTGTTCATTTAAAGCATTCAGCATCAAAATATATTTTGTCACATTATATATGTAAAAAAACAAAATGAACAAATGCCTGCAGTAAATAAAGTAAAAAGTAATATTACACTTAAATAACATAGGATACTTATGTTCCTATTAACTGTGATTTCTGAAATACATTTCAAACTGAGGAAACGGCAACCTAAAAATGCTGTGCTATCTTCTTATAGCCTTCTCCTGCTTTGTGGGCCTCCACCATTTTCATTTTCAGAGTGCTAGAAGAACCCATGGCCTGACCTTTCCTAATGATGATAGTGAACAAGTTATAACTAATGATGAGCAAATATACTCGTTACTCGAGATTTCTCGAGCATGCTCGGGTGACCTCCGAGTATTTTTTAGTGCTCGGAGATTTAGTTTTTCTTGCTGCAGCTGAATGATTTACATCTGTTAGCCAGCATAAGTACATGTGGGGGTTGCCTGGTTGCTAGGGAATCCCCACATGTACTTATGCAGGCTAACAGATGTAAATCATTCAGCTGTGGCAAGAAAAACTAAATGTCCGAGCACTAAAAATACTCGGAGGACCCCCGAGCATGCTTGAGAAATCTCGAGTAACGAATATATTCGCTCATCACTAGTTATAACCCTAACAGGCTAATTATGATCTGAGACCTTGGTCAAAGTCATCTGAGCACAAACATTTCCAACTTTTGCAGAGGCCCATTTTCCTTTTTTGTGATTATCAAAATGTAAAAGATGACAATATTTCTATTTTTTTGCTTAAAATCTACTATATAATTGTCTAAGGGTCACTTCTGTCTGTCCTTCTGTCTGTCTTTCTGTCTGTCTGTCACGGATATTCATTGGTCGTGGCCTCTGTCTGTCATGGAAATCCAAGTCGCTGATTGGTCGCGGCAAAACAGCCATGACCAATCAGCAACAGGCACAGTCCGGTGGCAAAATGTCCGCTCCTTACTCCCCGCAGTCAGTGCCCGCTCCATACTCCCCTCCAGTCAGCGCTCACACAGGGTTAATGGCAGCAGTAACAGACCGCGTTATGCCGCGGTGTAACGCACTCCGTTACCGCTGCTATTAACCCTGTGTGACCAACTTTTTACTATTGATGCTGCCTATGCAGCATCAATAGTAAAAAGATCTAATGTTAAAAATAATAAAAAAAATAAAAAATCGTTATATACTCACCGTCCGTCGGCCCCCGCATTCAAAACAGGCCTTTCCCGCTCCTCGTGACGCTCCGGTGACCGCTCCATGCATTGCGATCTCGCGAGATGATGACGTAGCAGTCTCGCGAGACCGTTACGTCATCATCTTGCGAGACCGCAATGCACTCTTGAGACCGGAGCATGCGCGGAGGGTCGGAAAACGCTTTGCCTGGATCCGGGGCCAACAGAAGGTGAGTATATAACTATTTTTTATTTTAATTCTTTTTTTAACAGGGATATGATGCCCACATTGCTATATACTGCATGGGCTGTGCTATATACTACATGTGCTGTGCAATATACTACGTGGCTGTGCAACATACTACGTTGGCTGGGCAATCTACTATGTGGGCTGTGCAATATACTATGTGGGCTGTGCAATATACTACATAGTTGTGCAATATACTATGTGGGCTGGGCAATATACTATGTGGGCTGTGCAATATACTACGTGGGCTGGGCAATATACTATGTGGGCTGTGCAATATACTGCGTGGGCTGTGCTATATACTACGTGGGCTGTGCGATATATTACGTGGGCTGTGCCATATCCTATGTGGGCTGTGCGATATACTACATGGGCTGTGCGATATACTATGTGGATTGTGCGATATACTGCATGGGCTGTGCAATATACTGCATGGGCTGTGCGATATACTGCGTGGGCTGTGCGATATACTATGTGGATTGTGCGATATACTGTGTGGGCTGTGCGATATACTGCATGGGCTGTGCAATATACTGCATGGGCTGTGCAATATACTGCATGGGCTGTGCAATATACTGCGTGGGCTGTGCAATATACTGCATGGGCTGTGCGATATACTGCGTGGGCTGTGCAATATACTGCGTGGGCTGTGCAATATACTGCATGGGCTGTGCAATATACTGCGTGGGTTGTACAATATACTATGTGTGCTATGCAATATACTACATGGCTGTGCTATATACTACGTGGGCTGTGTTATACACTACGTGGGCTGTGTTATACACTACGTGGCCTGTGTTATACACTTTGTGGCCTGTGTTATACACTTTGTGGCCTGTGTTATATAGTGCGTGCATGGGCTGTTATATACTACGTGGCTGTGTTATATGCTATGTGGGCTGTTATACACTCCGGGGGCTGTGATATATACTACGTGGCTATGCTATATTCTCCGTGGGCTGTGTTATATACTATGTGGGTGTGCTATATACTCCATGAGCTGTGCTATATACTCCATGGGCTGTGTTATATACTCCGTGGGCTGTGCTATATACTACGTGGCTGTGCTATATACTACGTGGCTGTACTATATACTACGTGGCTGCTATTTACTATGTGGGCTGTTATATACTACGTGGCTGTGCTATATACTACGTGGCCGGCCGCGAAAAATCAGTGACAGGCGCAGTCCGGACGCGAATTGGCGCGGGATTTGAACCACGCTTCGCTAATTGGTCGCGGCCGGCCGAATCCTGTGTATTCAATGTATTATTCTAAAATCTTCATAAATAAACTACATACATATTCTAGAATACCCGATGCGTTAGAATCGGGCTACCATCTAGTATAATATAATTACTTAACTGTTCACAATAACAGTAATTTTGACCAGGGATGCTCAAACTTTAACATGCCACTCTTTTGATCAAAAAAGAAAAAAACAAACCCATCCTACAGCGACAAAGTGTACCTAGTCAGAATGGTCCTATCTCTCTATGTCTCAGTCGGCCTTAACAGATATGGGCAGAGCTTAGATCGGTCTGAGGAAAAATTGGACATGTGTACGGCTCCACAGAATAGCATAAGTAAGAGTGCAATCTGATCTCAGATCAAAAATATGGTCATGTGCACGAGCCCTAAAGATGCAAGCTCAAATCCTGAAACCAACATCAAAGATGGAGGGAGCCGACATATGATGACCATTAAATCATATGTCAGTAAGAGGTTAAATAGCAACTTGTAAATTATATTTCTCCTGGATTGGCGTGTGCTAGGAAAAAATATAGACAGGCAGCTTGCATAAAATAAAAATGTGTGGATGTTTTTGAAGTTTTCTTTTCCTTTTTTTTTACTAAATAGTGCAAGACTGCAAAAACACCAAACAAATGCAAAGCAGATTCCTGGATTGCTTTTATCGCATATTCTAAATGCACATTACGTAACAAAGAATTTTTAGCATTTAAAAAAGATGGAATAATAAGCCATTTTGTTACCAGCTACGGTACTACGCTGCTATTATGGGAAATGTATTGGGAACAGAAATCATGTTTGTAGATTTAATGGTGACAAATTCAATGACACGTTTCTTTGTTCCATTACCTTTGGGGTAAATGAAGGACAAAAAAACAAGGATATTAAACCAGATGGTTATCTGTTCTTAATCTAAAATTAAAATGAAGCATGATGTAATTTATGCAAATGAAAGACTCTATAGCTTTGTAACTCATCGCTCATAAAGGACACATTGCTTCAGGGCTTTAGGAGTTTTCCTATTATTTTACAAAAATATGTTCTTGTCTTCCTTCTATGATTATTCTGCAAAATATTAAAAGGAAACATGTCAGCAGGATTTTGCTCAGTAAACTAAACTACAGACATTATTAGATTGCTGCTATTACACTGATTAAAATTATACCTGGGGTGAAGAAATACGTTTCGTGGTTCTTGTGTAATCAGTGTTAGAAGTTTTCAGATAATTATATGCTCGTGCTCTGGGGCAGGACTGCAGGCAGAGTCTTATGTTGGTGCCTTAGGCCAGAGAAATTAAGGAAAGAACAGGCCACAGCCCCCCCCCCCCCCCCCCGAAGCACAAATAGTCCGTCTCTCTCTGTCTCTATGATGAGGAACATGTTTATGCTTCGGGGCGGCCAGTGGTCAGGTCTTTCTTTGATTTCTCTGGCTTAGGCCGGGATCACACATGCAAGAAGCATGGCCAAGTCTCGCATGTTAATACCCGGCACTGCACCCGGCACTCAGGAGTGGCATGTGCAGACGCATAGCAATACATGCAGCCGCACGTGCCGCTCCTGAGTGCCGGGTGCAGTGCCAGGTATTAACATGCGAGACACGGCCGTGTTTCTTGCATGTGTGATCCCGACCTTAGAGTAGAAAGATAAGACTCTGCCTCCAGTCCCACCCCAAAGCACCTGCATCTCATTAACTGAAAACTTCTAACACTGATTACACAAGAACCACAAGATGGATTTATTCACCCTTCATTTCAATCAGTATAACAGCGGCAACCTGACAATGCCTGCAGTTTACTTTACAAAATCCTGTTGATATGTTCTTTTAAAAAAATATGTATATGCTAATGTGGCGCCCCTGAGGTCCAGTCACCACAGAGGTACTGCACCTCGGTCGAAGGTCTGGTGCTCCGCTCTCAGGTAAGTTTTCAGCATCAAGCAGAGGCTCAATCTTTGAGATAATTAAATTTGTCATTTTGAGATTATAGGTGCAATTCAAAAACACCAGAGTACTTCATAAGCTTTCTAGCTCTGTTCTTACTGTCTTTATCCTCCACTGCAATGGGTACGCTATATTCCTTCCTGGTCAGAATAGGACTTCTCTAAACTTCCAGAATTGGTTTAAACAATGCCTTGATGTGGCCCACTCCATCTAGCTGCCTAGGAGAATTCTACCTCCCTCAGCTCTGTTAAATGCTATGGCTGGTACTTACTGATAGTGAAAGGAAGCTTCATATTCTTCCTCCAATCTCTGCACTCTGAACGTATAGATCATAGTTGTTGTAACACTTGCTCTGGAACTTGATATTTTTTTAAAACTTCTGTCGATGATCTCACTTAGCAACCTGTGGCCTTCTCTCACTCAACAATGCTTCTTATGTCTTCAATAGTTATTTCATCAACTGCCTGACAACCAGGAACTAGCTTCTTGTGTGCCTATGTAACGCCTCCCATCCTGGGCTGGCACTGTCACAGGCTAACCAACTACTGCAGAACAAAGTGTGTGTCAAATCCCATGTAAAATAGGTCAATGCATTAAAATCAATAGAAACATTTTCAGAAAGGGTGCCAACAGCTCTTCCATTCCTTTACAAGCCTGGTGTGACATTATCAGTGCAATGTTCAGTGGACAGGTGACGTCTTACCACCCTGAGCCTGAGATCTTGGAGGGTGTGGAAATGTTTGCAGCTCCTGTTGACAACTTGTGAACACTAACATGGGTTATGCAAGGTGATCTACCCATCTCAACATGGGAAACATCCATTAAATAGCTAAACAAGATTCACAATACCTACCTGTGTAGTGTATAGCTGAGCATCTTTCATTGTTGAAGCTACTTCAGACCTGACGCACCCTCAGTAAGCAAAATTGGTTCTTGTAGAAAAGAGCAAGTCAATTTGAGGTGTATTTAATTTGATTTTTAAAGAAAAAAGTATGATTCTCCTGAATCTGAATTTTTTTGTGATTTACGTTACAAAAATTCAGCAAAATGGCTCAAAAGTGTCACAGTCTCCAATGTGAGACCTATGACATATTTGCTTGCACTGCATTCTTATTATTTCCTGGGTTTTCTGTCACATTATGATGTCAGATGCGCAATCGATATCATAACCCCAGACGTAGAGTGAAAATGCAAAAAGAAGACTTTGTGTGTGATACTAAGGCTGCTTTCACACATCAGTTTTCTGCTGTCAGGAACAATCCAGCAAATTTTGAAAACAAATGGATCCGTCAAAATTTGCCACCAGATCTGTTTTTTTTCTTATAGACTTGTATTAGCGCCGGATTGCGACGGATGGCCTCACGTTTCATCCGATTTTTGCCGGATCCGTCGAAAATTTGTTTTCCGGTGGCTGGAGAAAATGGACATAGGAACGTTTTTTCTGTCCGTTGAAAAAATGGACACCGATGGATCCGGCTAAAAACGAATGAAATGCGACGGATTCCATTTTTCCACAAATCATGCATTTTCCATGCTGGGGTCTCTCTCTCTCTCCTCCCCAGAATCGAAAATAGCCGGCAGGTCCACAAACTCGGATCTGGTGAAAAAACGGATCCATTGCATCAGTTTTTCACAATTTTCGACGGATCAGTTTTTAAAAAAAATTTGTCGGATTTTGCCTGACAACAAAAAACTGATGTGTGAAAGTAGCCTAAGAAAAGGAAGCTGCTATGGCAGTGGGACAGGTGAGTCGAGAAATGTGAGTTATTATTCATTTTGTTTCTACCAACATTTATTATGCTGAAGGCCTGAGTAGACCGCAGAGCATAAAAAGGAGCATTCTATTCACAATAACATTGATGAAAATCGAATTTCCAGGCCAAATTTGAGACCACCGCCAAATTCCAATTTTGGCAGATTTGCTCATCAATAAAACCTTGATTCCTTTTCATTCATGAAGGTGTTTGTTTCTATTTTGGATTTGATTTGTGCAATTTCCTGACTATGTCTTAGGAGAGTTACCTGCCCTGACCTGTAAGTTTTGGCAAGAAAGGGGGTCAAACAAATACGACTATAGGAAACACTTAAAATATCTTTTGAAAATTTGATGGAAAAGACTGCTTCAAGGAAGAAAATGCTTCTATTATTGATGACCTTATTTTTTTGGTTGATCTCTATCATGCATACATTTCAGAGATATTTCAGTAGACTCAAATAGAACAAAAAAAATTGACATGCTAGTCTCTGAGGCTGGGAAGGAATGCATGCAAGATGTTTATTCCATTTTAGATCGGGAATATAGAAAGGTCTATTACACAGTTCAAGTACAATGGCAATCTGCATACCCAGAGCACCTTCAGCAATAAACATCTTGGAGGGGAAGTTACCAGAGCAATTATTTTGTTTTATAATGACAAATTGCTACATTAGACAGACCAAGTCACTGTTGTGCCTGTGTGGTATTCTGGGAATAGCAATGAAAGCAAAGGTTTTCTATATTCAGCCTTGTTAATGTAGGAGCTTGTAGAACAGCATCTTCAATTTAGTGAGATACCAAGGTCAACAATATTCAGAAATCTTCCATGTTAGAAATATTATGTACATTGAACTTTAGGTGAAGGATAGAACTGCACTTACTCAACCACAACCGTTAGAAGCTACCTGCGCTACATAAAGAGAATAACTATTCATTTAATCAGGTCTACCGAATGTTAAACTTGACTTTAACAGTAAGTTAGGGCTATAACAATGAAATTATAAGTAAAATGATTGTATTATCATACATAGCTTCAATGTTTGGAACATAAAATTGCTATTATTATTTACAATAACTAAGAAACAATTAGTTTTTTTCTTTTAACAGGTATTTTGTTTTGTTTCCTTATGTAAAATTACATGGAAGAGTTTATTGTAGTATTCATAAAGGCAAGAATGAAAATGAAATTTCTTCCATTAGTTTTAAATACAGATTGGGTACACTTTGTAGAAGTGGGGATGGCTTTTATACTTTTTTGATCAAAATAGCATTAACTAACCCTGTGTTATATACATTTACTATTACTATTTAATTTCTGTAGGGTATATGCTCATATTATTTTTTTTTTTTTTTAACAGTTTTGTCTGTGAAATGACCATAGTGTAAACGTGCTATTACATATTGCACATATACTAACTTATGCTTCGGCTCATTTCTTTGGTTTTGCTGTAGATTCTTGTACTTTGTTCATACAGAGGTGTGGCTCCACCATTTTGAGCTGGGCATTTCATCTTCTGCTGTGTGAAAAAGTGTTTGCCCCATTCCTGATTTCCTATTCTTTTGCAAGTTTGTCACACTTAAATGTTTCAGATCACCAAAACAAATTTAACTATTAGATAAAGACAACACAACTAAACACAAAATGCAGTTTTTAAATGAATGTCTTTATTATTAAGGGAAAGGAAATCCAAACCTACAGGGCCCTGTGTGAAAAAATGATTTCCCCCTAAACCTAATAACTGGTTGCACTACACTTAGCAGCAGCAACTGCAGTCAACCATTTGTGATAACTGGCACTGAGGCTTTTACAACACTCTGGAGGAATTTTGGCCCACTCATCTTTGAAGAATTGTTGTAATTCAGCAACGTTTTAGGGTTTCTGAGCATGAACCGCCTTTTAAAGGTCATGCCACAGCATCTCATTCGGATTAAGATCAGGGCTTTGACTAGGCCACCTCAAAGTGTTAATTTTTTAGTTTTTCTTAAGCCATTGATAGGTGGACGTGATGATGTGTTTTGCATCATTGTCCTGCTGCATAACCCAACTGCGCTTCAGCTTGAGGTCACGAACAGATGGCTGGATATTCTGCTTCAGGATATTTTGGTAGACAACAGGATTCATGATTTATACAGTATGTCTTCCAGGTCCTTAAGCAGCAAAACAGCCCCAGACAATCACACTACCATCACCATATTTTACTGTTGGTATGATGTTCCTTTTCTGAAATGCTGTGTTACTTCTACTCCAGATGTAATGGGACATACACCTTCCAAAAATTTCAACTTTTGTCTGATCAGTCCACGGCCATTATGTTCTTATTGCTCAGCAGTGATTTTTTTCTTGGAATGACCATGCAGGCCATTTTTGCCAAGTCTCGTTCTTATGGTGGAGTCATGAACACTCACCTTAACTGAGACAAGTTAAGCCTGGAGTTCTTTGAATGTTGTTGTGGGGTCTTTTGTGACCTCTTAGATGAGTCATTGCTGAGCTCTTGGGGTAATTTTTGTTGGCATCCCACTCTTGGTAAGCAAGTCTTCCAGGTCCTGAAGCAGCAAAACAGCTCCTGACCATCACACTATCACCACCATTTCTTACTGTTGGCATGAAGTTCTTTTTCTGAAATGCTGTAGTACTTCTTAATGTGACTTCTTAATAGGATTTACATCTTCCAAACAGTTCAACTTTTGTCTCCCTAGTCTGCAGAGTATTCTCCCAAAAGTCTGAGATCAGCCTTTATGGTCTTATTGATCAGCAGTGGTTTATGCCTAGGAACTCTGCCATGCAGGCCATTTTTACCCAGTCTCTTTCTTATGGTGGAGTCATGATTACAGACCTTAACTGAGGCAAGTGAGTCAGTTGTTTGGATGTTGTTGGGGATCTTTTGTGTCCTCTTGAATGAGTTGTCGCTATGCTTTTGGGATAATTTTGGGAAATTAGCTAGCCACTTCTGGGAAGGTTCACCACTGTTCCATGTTTTCGCCATTTGTGAGTAATGCCTCTCACTGTGATTCGCTGAAGTCCCAAAGCTGAAGAAATGGATTTATAACCTTTTCCAGACTGACAGATCTCAATTACGGTGTTTCTCATTTGTTCCAGAATTACTTAGGATAGTGGCATGATGTCTAACTTTTGAGGATCTTATGGTCCACTTCACTATGTCAGCCAACACCTGCTTAAGTGATTTATTGATTGAGAACAGGTGTGGCAGTAATCAGGCCTTTGTGTGGCTAGGGAATTTGAACTTAGCTTACCAAAGATGTGATAAACCAATGTTAATTTATGTTTTAAGGGGGGGGGACAATCACTTTTTCACACAAGGCCCTGTAGTTTTGAATTTATTTTCCTCTTAATAATAAAGACCATTTTTAAAATCTGCATTTTGTGTTGACTTGAGTTATCTCTGTTTAATTTGTTTGCTGATCTGAAAAATTTAAATGTGACAAACATGCAAAAGAATAAGAAATCAGGAAGGGGCAAACATTTTTTCACACAACTGTATATAGCTTCCCATGGGCAGGTATCTGAATAGTCAGGCCGGTATCCTGTTCAGACCTTATCTGTATTGAGGTCGGCTGACAAGGTAAAATTTTAATACCTGAGATAGAACCATCTCAATTGGTAACACCTTGTCGCGGTGGGATGGCTTTACACTTCTGTGCTATCTGTTCTGTCTGTATATTCTCTTTTGCTTCCTCAACCTGCCCAGGAACTGTGGTGTGATCAGACCATGTCCCTGCATGGTCAGACACAGCCATTATACAGTACATAGTAGGGTCACATTTATAAGATTATCTCAGCACAGGAACAATTTTTAAACACATCCAATTGTGGAAATTATTATTATTCCAAGATCTATTGATTAAAATTAACTTTGTCAGAAAGCCCTTTTAAGGAGTAAAATCAAGATAATCTACAATTATAGAGCCAGTCCAAGATTCATGGTGCCCATGTTGTTGGCACATATGAAATGGTGATGGATAATATAATATTCATTATCTGACCATGATTTCTGTAGTTATTTTAATTGATTTGACCTAATCCAGTTTAATATGTCAAATTAGATTCCGCTTTATTTTCTTAAATAACTCAAGCTTGTTAATAGGTAGTATAAAGTATGAAGAGAACATCAAATATAGAGCATCCCCAGGATAACTACATTTCAAAATCAAGCACATAGTCTATATAGTGTCTTAGCTAAAACATAGATTTTAATTTTGATTTAGAAAAATTAAAACATACTTATCACATTTTAACCAAAATTAGACTTTTAATACGGCTCTTTTACAATGCCATAAACGGAAATTAACTCAACTTCTTGGACCACAGTGCTAAATGTTAAACAGGACCCCCATCATATGCATTTTTGACTGTGGTATCTGATTTTGTCATTAAAGGGGTTGTTCTGGATTATTTTTTATTTGTTACTATGGACCTAAAAATTAACAGGCAGATAATTGTTATCAGAGGCAACCGCTCCTGCTAGCAATTCGGCTGATCCATATCAACAGAGCTGCTCTTGTTCTTCCAGAGTGCGCTATCTACAGTCATGACTGCTGACACCATATTGATTAACAGCCAGTTTACCTCAGTTAGATATACTCCCATCAGCCCCTCCAGCTCTCGCCGTTTTTAGCGGCAGCAGGCGTCGGATGATGAGAGAATTAGTCCCATCAGCTGACAGCAGGGACCGGAGGTAAACATTATACCTCTGGTCACAGCTGAGCGCTCACACTGCTTTTTGACAGCATGGGAACCGTGGCTCTCTGACTGGTGGGAATGATTACACCGCTGATCAGAAGCAGTGTTTGCCGCCCTGTCATGCACATAACAGCGCGGCAAACACTGGATGTTTGTGCCCTCCATTCAACTGAATGGGGTTCAGGTTTGGGTTCGGGTCTGGGTACTGTTCTGGTACCCGAACCCGAACTTTTTGTAACTGTTCAGCGAAACCCCCCAGATCCGAACATCCAGGTGTCCGCCCACCTCTATCAATGAGCCATTATGCAATTCATGTTGTTTGAATTTTGGACAGCATGTATCACATGCTGTTTCCATTTAAGCATTAAACCCTGGGTGCTTTTGTTGACTTAAAGCAAGGTCCTTGCTCTGGTCTATGTACAGCCCAAATGTAAAGGCTAGACCCATAACCCCTATATACCACAAAGGAGAAAGTCATGAACATGAGATGAGAACCTGTCAGCAGGATTGTGCTCTGTAGTGCCCATAATACTGTACAGATGACTATACTATCTGGTTTCTGACCTATTGTAGAGTTTACAATAGATATCACTCATATAATGTAAGAAGTCAGTGAAATCTTTGACATTGTACTATATCTATATTTCTCTGCCATATCTGTGCATCATGTATTCCGTATGTGTTAAAGGGGCCCACTGAGACTCTTTTGCCCAGGGCCTACGAAGACCTGGAGCTGGCCCTGCATTCAGTCGCTGTTTGTACTTTTTTAATGAGTCAACTACTACAAAACCATGTGGCAGAGAGTTCCATAGTCTCACTGCTTGTACTTTAACCCCTTTCTGACATGATGTACCAGTATGTTATATGGCGGCTCACTGACTTTAATGTGGTTTTACCCATCAAGATCGCATGTTTCCTAGCACATGTTGGCTTTTTTAGTTAGCCACTATGGCCTTCTAACAGCTCCAGATGGAGCAGAGCTCCACCTACGGCTGTTAACCTGTCCCTCTATCAACTTCCTACAGGGGCATTTAACAAGCAGCGGCAGGGGTGCTCATCATTCCAAGCACTTATCTGTATGCTCATCACATCACTAAAAGGTACTGATGGGCTATCATGACAGAAAGGGGTCTGCTCTGCCCTGTATTAGGATTGCGTGCACCCAGCGGTGAGTTCGTTATTCCACTCCCGGTGCCGGCCATCTGCACTGCTCAGCAACAAGTAATGTGAGGTGAGAGCTTTCTCATCATTTGCTGCTGCTTTTACTGATCTTGTGGTGCTCACTGCTCTATCAGCTGTGGCATGCTGGACGAGATCAATAGAAGTGACAGCAGGTGATGAGAAAGCGCTCACCTCACATCACTTGCTGAGCAGTGCAGACGCCCGGCACCGGGTGTGGAATAACACACTACGCACAGCACAGAGCCACAGGCTGTGGAGACTGCACTGCACAGAGCCTCTAGAGCAGAGTTGATATTTTGAGGGCAATGGCATGATGTCACTGGAAGGGCCGGCCCTCCATCAGACCTGTGACCTGAAAGCAGGAAGCAACATTGTTCTGAGGCTGCTGGAGAGAAATGAAATGAGAGGCTGCACTGTTGTGGATTCTGTTTTTGGGCTCCCTCTGGTGGTTACAACTGGTACTGGGTGACTTTGGTGGGTTGCGGTCTCTGGTTTCCACCTGTCCATAAGTGGCTGGGTGTTTCCTATTTAACCTGGCTTTCCTGTCATTCCCTTGCTGGCTATCAATGTATCAGTGTGTGTCTCTGTTACCTGCTCCTAGGCCTTCAAGACAAGCTAAGTCTGTATTTCCCTGTTTCATGATTGCTTTCATGTTTTTTTTTTAGTCCAGCTTGCAGATATGTAATTCTCTGCTACTGGTTGCTCTAGTGGGCTGAAATTACCACTCATGTACCATAAGTTGGCACATGAGTTCAAGTAATTTCAGGATGGTATTTTGAAGGGTTTTTCAGCTGACCGCGCAGTTCACCTTTTGTATCCTCTGCTATCTAGCTTAAGCGGGCCTCATTTTGCTGAATCTGTTTTCATAACTACGTTTGTGCCTTCCTCTCATTTCACCGTCATTATATGTGGGAGGCTGCTATCTCTGTGGGAATATTTCTCTGGAGGCAAGTGAGGTCTGTTATTCTTCTGATAGGGGAAGCTAGATCTCCGGCTGGCGTGAGACGTCTAGGGGCCCCCCAGGAACGTCCCCCGGCTACTGTTAGTTGAGTGTTGAGGTTCAGGATCGCGGTCAGCTCAGGTTCCATCACCCTAGAGCTCGTCCTGTTTTTGCCCGTGTTATGTTGACAAATTCCCTGCCATTGGGATTCATGACACTGCACCATGGAGCCCCGTGAGGAGAGGACCAAGAAGCTGCACAATGGACCCTTGCACAAATAGGAATGAAGACCCAGGATTCGGTGATAGTGGTGAGAGGATGTATTTTGGAAAGGGTTGATGTATCTTGTGTGGGGCTTGTAAAGGGACGATGATGAGGGGCTGTGTGGAGAAGGAGAGATGATAATGACGGGCTGTATGGAAAAAGGGTCATGATGAGGGGCTGTGTGAAAAGCGGGATGATGAGGGGGCTGTATGGAGAAGGAGGGATGATGAGGGGCTGTGTTGAAAAGGAGGGATTATGAGGCAGTGTGGAGAAGGAGGGATGTTGAGGGGCTGTGTAGAGAAGGGGGATGATGAGGAGCTGTGTGGTGAAGGAGGGATGATGAGGCTGTGTGGAGAAGGAAGGATAATAAGGGGCTGTGTGGCGAAGGAGGGATGATGAGAGGCTGTGTGGAGAAGGAGGGATAATGTGGGGGTGTGTGGAGAAGGAGGGATGATGTGGGGCTGTGTGGAGAAGGGGGGATGATGAGGAGCTGTGTGGAGAAGGGGGGATGATGAAGAGATGTGTGGAGAAGGAGGGATGATGAGGCTGTGTGGAGAAGGAGGGCTGATGAGGCTGTGTGGAAAAGGGGGATGATGAGGGGACTGTGTGGAGAAGGAGAGATGATGAGGCTATGTGGAGAAGGAGGGATGATGAGGCTATGTGGAGAAGGAGGGATGATGAGGCTGTGTGGAGAAGGAGGGATGATGAGGCTGTTTGGCAAAGGAGGGATGATGAGGCTGTGTGAAGAAGGAGGGATGATGAGGGGCTATGAAGAGAAGGGGGGATGATGAGGAGCTGTGTGGAAAAGGAGGGATGATGAGGCTGTGTGGCGAAGGAGGGATGATGAGGCTGATTGGAGAAGGAGGGATGATGAGGGGCTGTGTGGAGAAGGGGGATGATGAGGAGCTGTGTGGAAAAGGAGGGATGATGAGGCTGTGTGGCGAAGGAGGGATGATGAGGCTGTGTGGAGAAGGAGGGATGATGAGGGGCTGTGTGGAGAAGGGGGATGATGAGGAGCTGTGTGGAGAAGGATGGATGATGAGGCTGTGTGGAGAAGGAGGGATGATGAGGCTGTGTTGAGAAGGAGGGATGATGAGGCTGTGTGGAGAAGGAGGGATGATGAGGCTGTGTGGAAAAGGAAGGATGATGAGGCAGTGTGGCGAAAGAGGGATGATGAGGCTGTGTGGAAAAGGAGGGATGATGAGGCTGTATGGCAAAGGAGGGATGATGAGGCTGTGTGGAAAAGGGATGATGAGGCTGTGTGGAAAAGGAGGGATGATGAGGAGCTGTGTGGAGAAGGGGAGATGATGAGGAGCTGTGTGGAGAAGGATGGATGATGAGGCTGTGTGGAGAAGGAGGGATGATGAGGCTGTGTTGAGAAGGAGGGATGATGAGGCTGTGTGGAAAAGGAGGGATGATGAGGCAGTGTGGCGAAAGAGGGATGATGAGGCTGTGTGGAAAAGGAGGGATGATGAGGCTGTGTGGAGAAGGAGGGATGATCAGGAGCTGTGTGGAGAAGGGGGGATGATGAGGAGCTGTGTGGAGAAAGAGGGATGATGAGGCTGTGTGGAGAAGGAGGGATGATGAGGCTGTGTGGAAAAGGGGGTTGATGAGGCTGTGTGGAGAAGGAGGGATGATGAGGCTGTGTGGTGAAGGAGGGATGATAAGGCTGTGCGGAGTAGGAGGGATGATGGGGGGCTGTGTGGAGGAGGGATGATGAGGAGCTGTGTGGAGAAGGGGGGATTATGAGGCTGTGTGGAGAAGGAGAGATAATGAGGCTGTGTGGAGAAGGAAGGATGATGAGGGGCTGTGTGGAAAAGGGGGGTGATGAGGGGACTGTGTTGACAAGGAGGGATGATGAGGAGCTGTGTGGAGGAGGGATGATGAGGCTGTGTGTTATGATCCGGTGACCTTGGAGCCGCATGAGAAACTTTCTCAGGAGTAGGTGGTACCTGTACTGACCGCAAACCCTAAACTAACACCGCAACTAGAAGTAGCCGTGGGATGTACCTAACACGTCCTAGACACCTCGACACAGCCGGAGGAAAAAATACCCCTATAGATGGAAATGGGAATTCTATCTTGCCTCAGAGCAGAACCCCAGAGGATAGGCAGCCCCCCCACAAATATTGACTGTGATTATAAGAGGAAAAACACACGCAGGCAGAAAAACGGGATTTAGCAAAAGAGGCACTTCTAGCTAAACAGAAAAGGATAGGACAGAATTCTAAGCGGTCAGTATTAAAATCCCAAAAATATCCACAGCAGATAATACAAATATTCTACATCTAACTAAAGACATAGAAAGTATATCTGCATCTCCTGAGAATCCAGCATGACTGAAAAATCCAAACAAAGTCTAAGCTGGACAAAAACACAATGAATTGCACTGAATTGCAAAGCACACTGCATGTGTGCACAGAGACAAAAAAACAGACACTTATCTTAGCTGAATTGGCAGCAGGGCATGAGGAGCCAGAGAGAGATGCAATCCCTCCAAGTACAATGGACAACTGGCATGGACTCATGGATCCTGCACACCTAAATACCTAATAGAGCTGCAATCAGCAGAAACACCTGCCTGGATTACAACCCCAAGACAACTGCACTACCACCAACAACCACCGGAGGGAGCCCAAGAGCATAATTCACAACAGCTGTGTGGAGAAGGAGGGATGATGAGGGGCTGTGTGGAGAAGGGGGATAATGAGGAGCTGTTGGCAGAAGAGGGGATGATGAGGGGGCTATGTGGAGAAAGAGTGTTTGCCGCGCTGTCTTGCACCTCACAGAGTGGTAAACACTGTTCTGTACCCGAACCTGGACTTTTTTTTAACTGTTCGGCTGGACCCGAGCATCCAAGGGTTTGCTCATCTCTAATCCTGTGTCTAGTGTGTGACTGGTGTTTGTATGCTGCGTGAGTGAGTGTATCCTGTGTCTAGCGTGTGACTGGTGTGTGTCACGTGTATGTATCCTGTGTCTAGCATGTGACTGGTGTGTGTCACATATATGTATCCTGTGTCTAGCATGTGACTGGTGTGTGTCACGTGTATGTAACCTTTGTCTAGCGTGTGACTGGTGTGTGTCACGTGTATGTATCCTGTGTCTAGTGTTTGACTGGTGTGTGTCACGTGTATGTATCCTGTGTCTAGCATGTGACTGGTGTGTGTCACGTGTATGTATCCTGTGTCTAGCGTGTGACTGGTTTGTGTCACGTGTATGTATCCTGTGTCTAGTGTGTGACTGGTGTGTGTGTCACGTGTATGTATCCTGTGTCTAGCATGTAACTGGTGTGTTTCACGTGTATGTATCCTGTGTCTAGTATGTGACTGGTGTATGTCACGTGTATGTATCCTGTGTCTAGCATGTGACTGGTGTGTGTCAAGTGTATGTATCCTGTGTCTAGCGTGTGACTGGTGTGTGTCACGTGTATATATCCTGTGTCTAGCGTGTGACTGGTGTGTGTCAAGTGTATGTATCCTGTGTCTAGTGTGTGACTGGTGTGTGTCACGTGAATGTATCCTGTGTCTAGCGTGTGACTGGTGTGTGTCACGTGTATGTATCCTGTGTCTAGTGTGTGACTGGTGTGTGTCACGTGTATGTATCCTGTGTCTAGTGTGTGACTGGTGTGTGTCACGTGTATGTATCCTGTGTTTAGAGTGTGACTGGTGTATGTCACGTGTATGTATCCTGTGTCTAATGTGTGACTGGTGTGTCTCACGTGTATGTATCCTGTGTCTAGCGTGTGACTGGTGTGTGTCACGTGTATGTATCCTGTGTCTAGTGTGTGAATGGTGTGTGTCATGTGTATGTATCCTGTGTCTAGTGTGTGACTGGTGTGTGTGTCACGTGTATGTATCCTGTGTCTAGCGTGTGACTGGTGTGTGTCAAGTGTATGTATCCTGTGTCTAGCGTGTGACTGGTGTATGTCACGTGTATGTATCCTGTGTCTAGCATGTAACTGGTGTGCTTCACGTGTATGTATCCTGTGTCTAGTATGTGACTGGTGTATGTCACGTGTATGTATCCTGTGTCTAGCGTGTGACTGGTGTGTGTCAAGTGTATGTATCCTGTGTCTAGCGTGTGACTGGTGTGTGTCACGTGTATGTATCCTGTGTCTAGCGTGTGACTGGTGTGTGTCAAGTGTATGTATCCTGTGTCTAGTGTGTGACTGGTGTGTGTCACGTGTATGCATCCTGTGTCTAGTGTGTGACTGGTGTGTGTCACGTGTATGTATCCTGTGTCTAGCGTGTGACTGGTGTGTGTCACGTGTATGTATCCTGTGTCTAGTGTATGACTGGTGTGTGTCACGTGTATGTATCCTGTGTTTAGCGTGTGACTGGTGTATGTCACGTGTATGTATCCTGTGTCTAATGTGTGACTGGTGTGTGTCACGTGTATGAATCCTGTGTCTAGTGTGTGACTGGTGTGTGTCACGTGTATGTATCCTGTGTCTAGCGTGTGACTGGTGTGTGTCACGTGTATGTATCCTGTGTCTAGTGTGTGAATGGTGTGTGTCATGTGTATGTATCCTGTGTCTAGTGTGTGACTGGTGTGTGTGTCACGTGTATGTATCCTGTGTCTAGCGTGTGACTGGTGTGTGTCAAGTGTATGTATCCTGTGTCTAGCGTGTGACTGGTGTATGTCACGTGTATGTATCCTGTGTCTAGCATGTAACTGGTGTGCTTCACGTGTATGTATCCTGTGTCTAGTATGTGACTGGTGTATGTCACGTGTATGTATCCTGTGTCTAGCGTGTGACTGGTGTGTGTCAAGTGTATGTATCCTGTGTCTAGCATGTGACTGGTGTGTGTCACGTGTATGTATCCTGTGTCTAGCGTGTGACTGGTGTGTGTCAAGTGTATGTATCCTGTGTCTAGTGTGTGACTGGTGTGTGTCACGTGTATGCATCCTGTGTCTAGTGTGTGACTGGTGTGTGTCACGTGTATGTATCCTGTGTCTAGCGTGTGACTGGTGTGTGTCACGTGTATGTATCCTGTGTCTAGTGTATGACTGGTGTGTGTCACGTGTATGTATCCTGTGTTTAGCGTGTGACTGGTGTATGTCACGTGTATGTATCCTGTGTCTAATGTGTGACTGGTGTGTGTCACGTGTATGAATCCTGTGTCTAGTGTGTGACTGGTGTGTGTCACGTGTATGTATCCTGTGTCTAGCGTGTGACTGGTGTGTGTCACGTGTATGTATCCTGTGTCTAATGTGTGACTGGAGTGTGTCACGTGTATGTATCCTGTGTCTAATGTGTGACTGGTGTGTGTCACGTGTATGTATCCTGTGTCTAGCGTGTGACTGGTGTGTGTCACGTGTATTTATCCTGTGTCTAGCATGCTTGACCAGATGGAAGCTAAGGGAAGACTCTGCAGCTAGTACCCCTTAAGCATGGTGGGCCCTTAGAATGATTTTCTCTGGTGGGCCCAAGCTACTCCAGTCCAAAGCTGGAGTTATACATATATATATACATATATATATATAAGTATTGATGCCCTGCTGAGTATAGCACACGTCATCACATGAATGCTGCTTTGAGTCACCTAAGGGGACTATTGAATATAGAAAAAAAAATGTTTTTAAAAAATATATGAAAAAAACAATACCCCAAAATTCAATTCACCTCCTTTTTGCCCCCAAATCAAGTAATAAAACATACACATATTTGGTATCCCTGCTTTTGCAAAAGTCCAAACTATCAAAATATTAAATAAATGAAACCGATTGGTAAATGGCGTAATAAGCAATGAGAAATATAATTGAAATTCCAGAATTAAGTTTTTTTCTGCAGCATTGCAATAAAATGTGATGAGAGGTGATCAAAACTTGAATCTACTCCAAAAAAGGTCTTCTTATTGTGCAAAAATAAGCCCTTACACAGCCCCATATCTCATAAAATGAAAATGTTATGGGTCTCATGAAATGATGACACAAGAAAATTTTGGAATTTTTTTACGAATTCCTGAATTTTTTTTTTCAACACTTAGTTAAAAAAAATACTATATATGGTTGGAGTCTGCATACTTGTACTGACCCGGAGAATCATATTGTCATATAGTGAACATAAAAAATAAAAAATAAAAACAATTGTGTAATTGCACTTTTTCTAAAATTTCAGTGCACTTGAATTTTGTTTCCTGCTTTGCAGTGCATCACATAAAAATATGGGTGGTGTCATTCAAAAGTACAACTTGTCCTGCAAAGAAAAACGAAGCCGTGATAAGGCTAAAGTGACATAAAAATAAAAAAGTTATGACTCTTGGAAGAAGGGGAGGAAAAAATGAAAAAAAAAAAAAACGAAAATGGCAATGGCATGAATGGGTTAAAGAATCAGTGTCAATGATGATGAATAAACCTTCTTTCCTTTAGTCATAGTGGATACCTGTTGTGAACTATATTTCTTGGCTCCCTCTTGTGGTCACTAGCGGTATTACACTTGGATCATCTTTCTCCAGGTTGGTACCCACCTGGTTCGTTAGGCCTTGGGTGTTCCTATTTAGACTTCCTGGAAACTCAGTCTAGTGCCTGGAATCGATGTAGTCAGTCTATGTATGTTTGCTCCTGACTCCTGGTCTCCTGTTCTTTGCAAGATAAGCTAAGTCCTGCTTTCTTATTTTTGTTTATTCGCTTTGCTTCTATTTTGTTCCAGCTTGTTCATAATGTGATTCCTGATTTTTGCTGGAAGCTCTAGGGGGCTGATATTCTCCCCCCACACCGTTAGTCGGTGCGGGGGTTCTTGGATTTTCAGCGTGGATATTTTTGTAGGGTTTTGCTGACCGTATAAGTCTCCTTCCTATTTTCTGCTATTAATTAGTGGGCCTCTCTTTGCTAAATCTAGTTCATTCTTACGTTTGTCTTTTCTTCTTACCTCACCGTTATTATTTGTTGGGGGCTTGTATTATAACTTTGGGGTCCTTTCTCTTGAGGCAAGTGAGGACTTATTTTCTCTGAAAGGGTTAGTTAGTTCTCCGGCTGGTGCGAGACGTCTAGAATCAACGTAGGTACATTCCCCGGCTACTTCTAGTTGTTGTGCTAGGATTAGATATACGGTCAGCCAAGTTACCACCTCCCTATGAGCTGGTTTTTGTGTTTGCGGAGTTAGCTGGAACTTCTGAGATCCTCCACCACTAGGATCATAACAGTATTCCAGGCCCAAAAGTGAATATTTATTGCATTGCAGAAGCGGGATTAAAAGAAAAGAAGTTCTGAGTTGTTTTTTTTTTCTTCTTCCCCTTTTTCCTCTGAGTGGCTTGAAGCTCTGCTGCAGACATGAATGTTCAGACTCTGATTATTAGTGTGGATCAGCTTGCTGCACGAGTGCAGGGCATTCAGGATTTTGTTATTAGTAGTCCTATGTCAGAGCCTAAGATACCTATTCCTGAGCTTTTCTCTGGTGATCGATTTAAATTTGGGAATTTTAGGAATAATTGTAAATTGTTTCTATCTTTGAGACCGCGTTCGTCTGGAGACTCAGCTCAGCAAGTTAAAATTGTTATCTCTTTCTTGCGTGGCGACCCTCAGGATTGGGCTTTTTCATTGGCGCCAGGAGATCCGGCATTGGCAAATATTGATGCGTTTTTTCTGGCGCTCGGATTGCTTTATGAGGAGCCCAATCTTGAAATTCAGGCAGAAAAAGCGTTGCTGGCTATCTCTCAGGGCCAAGATGAGGCTGAAGTGTATTGCCAAAAATTTCGGAAATGGTCCATGTTTACTCAATGGAATGAGTGTGCTCTGGCCGCAAATTTCAGAAATGGCCTTTCTGAAGCCATTAAGAATGTGATGGTGGGTTTTCCCATTCCTACAAATTTGAGTGATTCTATGGCTCTGGCCATTCAGATAGATCGGCGTTTGCGGGAGCGTAAAGCTGCTAATCCTCTGGCAGTGTTGTCTGAACGGACACCTGACTCAATGCTATGTGTTAGAATTCAGACTAGAACTGAATGACAAAATCATAGACGTCAGAATGGGTTGTGTTTTTACTGTGGTGATTCTACACATGTTATCTCAGAATGCTCTAAATGCCTAACAAAGATGGTTAGTCCTGTCGCCATTGGTAATTTGCATCCTAAGTTTATTTTGTCTGTAACTCTAATTTGCTCATTGTCTTCCTACCTTGTAATGGCATTTGTGGATTCAGGTGCTGCCCTGAGTCTTATGGACTTGTCATTCGCCAAGCGCTGTGGTTTTGTCCTGGAGCCTTTGAAAAATCCTATTCCTCTTAGAGGTATTGATGCTACGCCATTGGCGGAGAATAAACCGCAGTATTGGACACAAGTGACCATGTGTATGACTCCTGAACATCGGGAGGTGATTCGTTTTCTTGTTCTGCATAAAATGCATGATTTGGTCGTTTTAGGGCTGCCATGGTTACAGACCCATAATCCAGTTTTGGATTGGAAGGCAATGTCTGTGTCAAGTTGGGGTTGTCAGGGAATTCATTGCGATTCCCCGTCGGTGTCTATTGCTTCTTCTACTCCTTCTGAAGTTCCGGAGTATTTGTTGGACTATCAGGATGTATTCAGTGAGTCCAGGTCCAGTGCCCTTCCTCCTCATAGGGACTGTGACTGCGCTATAGATTTGATTCCTGGTAGTAAATTTCCTAAGGGACGATTATTTAATTTATCTGTACCTGAGCATGCCGCAATGCGTTCTTATATAAAGGAGTCGTTGGAGAAGGGACATATTCGTCCATCCTCTTCCCCTCTTGGTGCGGGATTCTTTTTTGTAGCCAAGAAAGACGGGTCTTTGAGACCTTGTGTAGACTATCGGCTTCTGAATAAAATCACGGTCAAATTTCAGTATCCTTTGCCACTATTGTCGGACTTGTTTGCTCGGATTAAGGGTGCCAAGTGGTTCACCAAGATAGATCTTCGTGGTGCGTACAACCTTGTGCGCATTAAGCAGGGAGATGAATGGAAAACTGCGTTTAATACGCCCGAAGGTCATTTTGAGTACTTGGTGATGCCTTTTGGGCTTTCTAATGCTCCTTCAGTGTTTCAGTCTTTTATGCATGACATCTTCCGGAAGTATCTAGATAAATTTATGATTGTTTATCTGGATGATATTCTGTTTTTTTCTGATGATTGGGATTCTCATGTAAAGCAGGTCAGGATGGTGTTTCAGGTTTTGCGTGATAAAGCTTTGTTTGTGAAGGGCTCAAAGTGTCTCTTTGGAGTGCAGAAGGTTTCCTTTTTGGGTTTCATTTTCTCCCCTTCTACAGTAGAGATGGACCCAGTCAAGGTCCGAGCTATTCATGATTGGACTCAACCCACGTCTGTTAAGAGTCTTCAGAAGTTCTTGGGTTTTGCTAATTTCTACCGTCGTTTTATTGCTAATTTCTCTAGCGTTGTTAAACCTTTGACGGAAATGACCAAGAAAGGTTCTGATGTGGCTAATTGGGCTCCGGCAGCCGTGGAGGCTTTCCGGGAGCTGAAGCGCCGGTTTACTTTGGCGCCTGTTTTGTGCCAGCCTGATGTCTCACTTCCCTTTCAGGTTGAAGTGGACGCTTCTGAGATCGGTGCAGGGGCTGTTTTGTCGCAGAAAGGCTCTGGTTGCTCTGTGATGAGACCTTGTGCTTTTTTTTCTAGGAAATTTTTGCCTGCGGAGCGGAAATATGATGTTGGTAATCGGGAGTTGTTGGCCATGAAGTGGGCATTTGAGGAGTGGCGTCATTGGCTCGAGGGAGCTAAGCATCGTGTGGTGGTCTTGACGGATCACAAAAATTTGATGTATCTCGAGTCTGCTAAGCGCCTGAATCCTAGACAGGCTCGTTGGTCATTGTTTTTCTCCCGTTTTGACTTTGTGGTCTCGCACCTGCCTGGTTTGAAGAATGTGAAGGCCGATGCTCTTTCTAGGAGTTTTGTGCCTGACTCTCCGGGAGTCTCAGAGCCAGCTGGTATTCTTAAAGAGGGAGTAATCTTGTCGGCCATTTCTCCTGATTTGCGTCGTGTGTTGCAGAGATTTCAGGCTGGTAGACCTGACCCTTGCCCACCTGATAAACTGTTTGTTCCTGATAAATGGACCAGCAAAGTTATCTCCGAGGTTCATTCCTCAGTGTTGGCGGGGCATCCTGGGATTTTTGGTACCAGAGATTTGGTGGCTAGGTCCTTTTGGTGGCCTTCCTTGTCGCGGGATGTGCGTTCTTTTGTGCAGTCCTGTGGGATTTGTGCTCGGGCTAAGCCTTGCTGTTCTCGTGCCAGCGGGTTGCTTTTGCCCTTGCCCATCCCGAAGAGGCCCTGGACACACATTTCCATGGATTTCATTTCAGATCTTCCGGTGTCTCAAGGTATGTCTGTCATCTGGGTGGTATGTGATCGCTTTTCCAAGATGGTCCATTTGGTGCCCTTGCCTAAGTTGCCTTCCACTTCTGATCTGGTTCCTTTGTTCTTTCAGAATGGGGTTCGCTTGCATGGCATTCCTGAGAATATCGTGTCTGACAGAGGATCCCAGTTTGTGTCCAGATTCTGGCGATCTTTTTGTGCTAAGATGGGCATTGATTTGTCGTTTTCATCTGCCTTTCATCCTCAGACTAATGGCCAAACGGAGCGAACCAATCAGACGCTGGAGGCTTATTTGAGATGTTTTGTTTCTGCGGATCAGGATGATTGGGTGACCTTCTTGCCATTGGCTGAGTTTGCCCTCAATAATCGGGCTAGTTCCGCTACTTTGGTTTCGCCATTTTTCTGCAACTCTGGTTTTCATCCTCGTTTTTCCTCGGGTCATGTTGAACCTTCTGACTGTCCTGGGGTGGATTCCGTGGTGGATAGGTTGCAGCGGATTTGGAATCATGTGGTGGACAACTTGAAGTTGTCACAGGAGAAGGCTCAGCGTTTTGCCAACCGCCGCCGCGGTGTGGGTCCCCGACTTCATGTTGGGGATTTGGTTTGGTTATCTTCTCGTTATATCCCTCTGAAGGTTTCCTCTCCTAAGTTTAAGCCTCGCTTTATTGGTCCTTATAAAATTTTGGAAGTCCTTAATCCGGTGTCTTTTCGTTTGGATCTTCCGGTGTCATTTGCCATTCACAATGTGTTCCATAGGTCTCTGTTACGGCGGTACGTTGTGCCTGTGGTTCCTGCTGTTGACCCTCCGGCTCCGGTCTTGGTTGAGGGCGAGTTGGAGTACGTGGTGGAGAAGATCTTGGATTCTCGCCTCTCTAGATGGAGGCTTCAGTATCTGGTCAAATGGAAGGGCTATGGTCAGGAGGATAATTCCTGGGTGGTCGCCTCTGATGTTCATGCGGCCGGTTTGGTGCGTGCCTTTCACGCTGCTCATCCTGATCGCCCTGGTGGTCTTGGTGAGGGTTCGGTGACCCCTCCTTAAAGGGGGGGTACTGTTGTGAACTATATTTCTTGGTTCCCTCTTGTGGTCACTAGCGGTATTACACTTGGATCATCTTTCTCCAGGTTGGTACCCACCTGGTTCGTTAGGCCTTGGGTGTTCCTATTTAGACTTCCTGGAAACTCAGTCTAGTGCCTGGAATCGATGTAGTCAGTCTATGTCTGTTTGCTCCTGACTCCTGGTCTCCTGTTCTTTGCAAGATAAGCTAAGTCCTGCTTTCTTATTTTTGTTTATTCGCTTTGCTTCTATTTTGTTCCAGCTTGTTCATAATGTGATTCCTGATTTTTGCTGGAAGCTCTAGGGGGCTGATATTCTCCCCCCACACCGTTAGTCGGTGCGGGGGTTCTTGGATTTTCAGCGTGGATATTTTTGTAGGGTTTTTGCTGACCGTATAAGTCTCCTTCCTATTTTCTGCTATTAATTAGTGGGCCTCTCTTTGCTAAATCTAGTTCATTCTTACGTTTGTCTTTTCTTCTTACCTCACCGTTATTATTTGTTGGGGGCTTGTATTATAACTTTGGGGTCCTTTCTCTTGAGGCAAGTGAGGTCTTATTTTCTCTGAAAGGGTTAGTTAGTTCTCCGGCTGGTGCGAGACGTCTAGAATCAACGTAGGTACGTTCCCCGGCTACTTCTAGTTGTTGTGCTAGGATTAGATATACGGTCAGCCAAGTTACCACCTCCCTATGAGCTGGTTTTTGTGTTTGCGGACTTAGCTGGAACTTCTGAGATCCTCCACCACTAGGATCATAACAGATACCTTTTTGTCAAAGGATCATAATAAAGATCTCTGTACTGTCCCCTCATATATTTGTATATTGTAATAACATTGCCCCTAAGCCTTTATTTTTCCAAAGAATAACCTCAAAGTCTTCATATTGAAGCTCACCCATTCCCTTAATAACCTTGGTGGCTCATCTCTTCACCCGCTCTTGTTTATATATGTTTTTCCAATACACAGGAGACCAAAATTGTGCACAGCATTCTAAGTGTGGCCGCACTCGAGACTTGTATAGAGGCAAAACTATGTTCTTGTTATGCCTCTTATAATGCATCCCATTATTTTATTTGCCTTCGGAGCAGCTGCCTGACACTGGTCACTAAAGTTGACTATATTGTCCACCCATAGACCCAAGACTTTTTCAGTGACAGTTTCACACAGTGTTTTATCATTTAGTACAGAATTGTACATTTGGTTTCCCTGCCCAAGTCCATGACCCTATAATCATCAAGGTTAAACTTCAATTGTCATTTCTCAGCCCAAGTCTCCATTTTACATAAATCCTGCTATAACAATAAATTATCCTACTCTGTATTGATTACTTTGCTGAGTTTAATATCATATGACAAAATTGAAATTCTACTCTTTGCACTTTACGCATGAATAAATATATGAACCCTTCCAACCACGTGACAAACTATTACATCATGTGTCAGTCCCTCTCTTTGGCCGGGGTCACACTTGTGAGTGTAATGCGAGAAACTTGCGTGAGTCTCTCACATCAATTCCTGCCGAGACTGGACCATGTGGCTTCATGTATTTCTATGCAGCTGAACGCTCCAGTTCTGAGTGCCGGAGGCAGTGTCGGGTATTGATGCGAGAGACTCGCGCAAGTTTCTCGAATTGCACACTCAAGTGTGACACCGGCCTCTGATGCAATCTCAGGGGCTAAGTGTGTAATTCCCAGCATATATATTCCAATATATATATATATATATATATATATATATATATATATATATATATATATAGTATAAACTGGCTGCGTTATTCAGCCATCATCTGCCTTTATTAGCAGCAACTGTAGCTGACGTCTGCCCGCCACTCGTAACCTCTTAAATGCCACTGTCAATCTCTGATGGCGGCATTTAATGCCTGCGAAACGGGAGGATCTGCAGTTCCATCAGTCACCAGCAATGCTATCAAGGTATGCAGATGGGTTTCTGGGGCTTTCCAAAGTCTGCAGAGGATCCCCATACCAGCCACAACAATACTCCTATTAAAGGCCAACCTGCGACTGGTGTTCTTAGAAGACCATAATTTTCACTATATACTTCAGTACTGTGATGTATTGCCATATATAGTACAAGCCAAAATACATCTCAGCTTAAAGTAATCTAAGGTGTTGAAAAAAAGGGAAAAAAATAGAAAAAAAAAAATTAAAGTCACCCTCTTTTCCCTCATTCAAAATATAGAAAAAGCAAACATTTTAAAAAATAATTATATGTGGTATCACTGAGTCTATAAAGGTCAAATCTATCAAAATATTAAATTGATTAACCCAATCAGTAAACACCATAAAGAAAATAAGGAGTTGAAGGATCATAAAACTTCAAAGCAAATGCAATAAGAAGTGATACAATTATCATATTTGTCCAAAAATTCCATAAAAAAAGTTTGCTATCTTAAAACAATTCATCTCAAAGGTCTAGTGACTACAAAATAAAACATTACTGGTCTCAGAAAATTTCCAATTTTTTTCACCACTTAAATAAAACAAAAGTCTATGCATTTTTTTGTGTTGGTTTAAGTATACTGACCTGGAAAATCATGTTAATAATTTATTTTTACCATACATTGAAGAGCCATAAAAACAAAACCCAAAATACAATTACGGAATTGCATTTTTTGCACAATTTTATTTCACTTGGAAGTATGGCTGTTAGTGTTGAGCGATACCGTCCGATACTTGAAAGTATCGGTATCGGAAAGTATCGGCCGATACCGGCAAAGTATCGGATCTAATCCGATACCGATACCCGATACCAATACAAGTCAATGGGACTCATGTATCGGATGGTATTCCTGATGGTTCCCAGGGTCTGAAGGAGAGGAAACTCTCCTTCAGGCCCTGGGAACCATATTAATGTGTAAAATAAAGAATTAAAATAAAAAATATTGCTATACTCACCTCTCCGACGCATCCTGGACCTCACCGAGGGAACCGGCAGCGTTCTTTGCTTAAAATGCGCGCTTTTCCTTCCTTCCGTGACGTCACGGCTTCTGATTGGTCGCGTGCCGCCCATGTGGCCGCGACGCGACCAATCACAGCAAGCCGTGACGTAATTTTCAGGTCCTTCTAGGCATTCAGTATTTTAAAATTACGTTCCGGCTTTGTGATTGGTCGCGTCGCGGTCACATGGGCGACGCGACCAATCACAAGCCGTGACGTCACGGGAGGCAGGAGACGCGCGCATTTTTAAAATTACGTCACGGCTTGTGATTGGTTGCGTGCCGCCCATGTGACCGCGACGCGACCAATCACAGCAAGCCGTGACGTAATTTCAGGTCCTGATGCCTATTTCTGCATTCAGGACCTGAAATTACGTCACGGCTTGCTGTGATTGGTCGCGTCACGGTCACATGGGCGGCACGCAACCAATCACAAGCCGCGACGTAATTTTAAAAATGCGCGCGTTTCCTGCCTCCCGTGACGTCACGGCTTGTGATTGGTCGACCGCGACGCGACCAATCACAAAGCCGGAACGTAATTTTAAAATACTGAATGCCTAGAAGGACCTGAAAATTACGTCACGGCTTGCTGTGATTGGTCGCGTCGCGGCCACATGGGTGGCACGCGACCAATCAGAAGCCGTGACGTCACGGAAGGAAGGAAAAGCGCGCATTTTAAGCAAAGAACGCTGCCAGTTCCCTCGGTGAGGTCCAGGCTGCGTCGGAGAGGTGAGTATAGCAATATTTTTTATTTTAATTCTTTATTTTACACATTAATGTTGTATTTTACACATTAATGTTGTTTCGATACCGATACCCGATACCACAAAAGTATCGGATCTCGGTATCGGAATTCCGATACAGCAAATATCGGCCGATAGCCGATACTTGCGGTATCGGAATGCTCAACACTAATGGCTGTAATTGAGCAAATTACATGTTGACACATTTCCTGGGCCAGATGGCATTCGTCCATGGGTATTGAGGGAGTTGAACTCAGTAATTGAGAGACTGCTGAATCTCATCTTTTTACATACTTTAGTAACATGGTTGGCGCCACAGAATTGGAGGATCGCTAATATGGTACGGTATTTAAAGGGGTTGTCCACTACTTGGGCAAACCCTTATTGATCTAAATGTTTGGCCCTGAGAAAATAGAAAAGCTTGTACCTATCTCCCGTGCTAATGCCATTCCAACGGTGTTGGCATTTGTGATCACTGGGGTCTCGTGTGGTTGCTGTGACATATGATCCCGGCGCTCAATCAGCACTGATGTCACTGTCCCCTTCCTCGAATGAATTTAACATAAAGAGGAAGTCAGGGCTGCAGCTGATCTCTGACTTCCTCTTCATGTTCATTTTATAGGAAGGAAGGGACAGTGACGCCATCTCTGATTGGGCACCGGACTCACATGTTACAACAACCACATGAGAGCCCTGGGCCCGCAAGTGCCAATACTGCTGGAATGGTGCCGGCACAGGAGGTGAGTATAGGCTTTTTTTATTTTATTGGGGGCCAAACATTTAGATCAACAATAGTTTCTCCTAGTAGTGGACAATCCCTTTAAGTAATGTATAAAGGTGGATCCAGGCAACTACCTGTGCAAAGTTTTGAGGGCATTATAAGAGATGGCTTGCAGAGATATATTGCAGAGAATAATATAATAACTGTCAACCACCATGGACTCATAAATGATAGGTTGTCTCTAACCAACATATTGGGTTTCTATGAAGAGATGAGGGCAAATCTGGATGTAGGTAATGTGGCTGATGTGATTTATCTGGACTTTGCAAAGGCATTTGCTACTGTTCTACATAACAGCTTTATATTGAAGCTACAGAAGCAAAGACTGGGGGAAACTATATGCAGCTGGGTAAGGAATTGGCTAAATGACAGAAAACAGAGTGGTCGTAAATGGTATGTTCTCTAAATGGGATATAGTCAGTAGTGGGGACTGCAGGGATCTGTACTGGGACAGGGGAACATTCATTACGGATCTCCAAGAGTGATTCCAAACCTAAATAGGAAAGGATTCTTTAGAGTTCGAGCAGTGAGACTGTGGAAAGCCAAATACAAAAAATAGTAACAGTAGAAATTACATCAGCATTTATATAAGAGCTGGATTTTTTTCTCACAAGACTTGGCATTGTGGGTTATTTATGATCTAACAATAGTTAATGTTTAATTGGTTGAGAAAGGTTCTACTTGATGGACCTTTGTTTTTTCGCTGCCTGTGTAACATTACAGATAAACTATATTTAGTGGATATATCTTGCATGCTGAACACAAAATGTCTGTATGCTGGATAAGAGTGTGGGCATCTTCAATGTATGACATCCCAATGTTTCATCTGTATTTGTCCTTGTTCCAAAGAATGAAAATATGAAAACTTGGAGAAAAAAGGAATTGGTCCTGACATTACTGCAAACAAATGAGTCTAAATTCAGAATAATTGCTCCCTGCATACTTGATTGAATATTCAAGGTTGAATTCCTGAAATATCCACACAGATGGAATCCATGCGATATACCATCTTATGTATATTCGCTACATCTGTCTGTTTTGTTCCCAGAGCTGTCTGCTGATGCTAGATACATCATTCTTTGAGGGAAAATCATTTCTAATATAAAAGCTAACTAAGCATATCGAAATATATTTGATGGTAAATCCGTACAACAAGGTATTATTGAAATAACCGTGACTATTCCAGCAAGATTCGGATCATAGACCTCTTCCAATATAATGTAACTGTTGGATTTGCATATATTGCATGGGAATAAAAAATGGCTAACATGATGCAACTGAACATCAGGAGGTGAAAAGTACAATAACATTTGCTCAAATTGACATCCAAGTGACTGGAAAGTAAGATGCTCTGAAGCAAAGCGAATGATTTGAAAAGCTCATTTTTTTTGTCTGATTGTGAACCTGAACCTCTGTTTCTATGAAAGAATTCCTGTAAATATTTACATCCTGAAGAACCTACGTAAATCTTGTTGACCATGCTGTTTTGTTCCTTCCATGCCAAGCACAGTTTACCAAGATGATCAGTTCAATACTTGCTGCATTTAAATAAAAACTTTTCTTTTAAATATTAGTATAGGATTATGATTAATTATAATATTATCCTCGATACAAGTTTTGTATGTAGGGTGTGTGCACACGTTAAGGATCTGCTGCAGACAATTCTGCTGCAAATCTTGAGGTGTTCACTGTAAAAACACTATTGAAAAGATGTTTTTTTTTCACCCTCTTTGTTGTGGTTTTTCCACCATGTAAACTTATAGATTTTCCAAAATACAGAAATTTGCAGCGAAAACACTGAAAGAACTGACATGCTGCAGATTTAAATCTGCAAGAAAAAAGTAAGCATGAGACTTCAGAAATCTCACATTTGCTTGTACTAAGACATTTTTCAGGTTTTATGACAAAACAGCACAGAAATAAAGAGACACAACTTGTGCGCAGACACCTATTTTTGTCCAAGTAAATATAGCTGTTTGTACAGTAGCTAAAGGTCCAAGAGCATTTATTATCCATTGACATTGCCATACAAGGGTTTGTTATTTGCAGGGTAACACTTTTCATTCTAATATACAATTTACTGGAAAATGGGAAAAATGTAAAATTTTCAAGTGCGGTGAAAGAGTAAAAAAAAATGCAGATGTCATTGATATTTAGGGTTTTGTCTTTAATGTTTTTATTATCATGATTAGAGATGAGCAAATAAATTTGAATGAAATTATATTCCAGTCAAATTTTGCAAAAATTTGCTTCATGCCACATGTTCTGATTCCCGCCCTGCTCTAGCTAGAATCACTGGGTTACTCACGCTACAGGAGGTCACAGAGCATGTTGTGACATTTTGACGCTGTCTGGAGGGACAACGAAGCATAATTAGGGACATTACATTCATGGAGAAAATGCGTGAAGAGGTGAATTTGAATTTTGCATGAACCGCTAGTCTATAAGCATGATCCTTCAGGACTAAAGGATTATGGTGATACCAAGCTTGTATAGTTTTTATTATTTATTTTTTTTTTTGGTGAATAAAAATTAGATATTTGTAAATAAAGAATTTGTTTTTTTGTCATATTTTGGGACTCGTGACATCTTTAATTGTTACATCATTGATGCATTGGGAATAAAATATTCATATAGCACCCCCCAGGGTCAGAATTTCTCTGGGGTCTTGGCTACTGGTGGTAGCGGAGATCCTAGAGAACATGATTCGGGTTGGTTTTTACCGACCCCAGTGTTGCGATCGCCGTTATTAACGGTATAACGGTGACTGCAAAAAAAAAAAACAGATTTACCATTTAATTTTAAATGGGGTCCCCTGATCCCCCCTTCCCCAGTACCTCCGGAGTCCCTGCTACCCCCGTGAACTCCCCCAGGCCGCCGGCGTCTTTTTCCAGGAGAAAATGGCAGGTGCATGTACAGAGTGCCTGCCGAGATCTGCCGGACGGCACCTGGCAACAATAGGAAAATTTTCCTATTGGTTCATTTTGTTCACTATGATAGACTCTCCGCAAAGAGAAACATTACTACTTGGATCCCGGTCAGATGCCTCTCACACAACCAAAACAGATCTCCACTTTGCACTGACGAGGGTCAGTACCCCGAAACACAGTATCTGCAAATTGAGATTCTGGTTTGGCTATTATCCTAAGTCATGTGACAAGGCTCGTTAAAGGGTCAACATTGGCTGTTAGGATTGCTACTTCCAATAGGTGGCACTAGAGTTCTAGTCCTCTTCCTCTCTGACGTGGATATTTGTATATCATACGAGCAATGAGCTACGTTTAGAACTAATAAGTTTTTTACTCTCTCAAAGGGTATGATCACTTGAAGCCGATTTCATAGCTAGATGGGAAATGTTACTGAATGTCTCCTATACAATCGACAAATGGCATTGCACATTACACTATACAGTTAAATGCCTGAAAATGCAATCATATAGAATAAAACAGAAGTACAAGCTCAAGAAATATTTGCCTGTATTATCCTGGGACACAGCAACTTATGTGGGTGAGGCTGTGATAATACAAGCACAAGACTCCCCACTACATATCTGACGGGAATGCCTGTCTGGAGCTCCATTGTGGAATAAGGTATGTAAACTGCTCTCCCAGATCATTGATAATCTGCTCCTTCTCCTTCCCTGTCACTGTTAGGCTGCCGTCACGTTATCAGTATATGGTCAGTATTTTACCTCAGTATTTGTATGCCAAAACCAGGAGAGGAACAATATAATAGAAACACGTCACCACTTCTGCATTTATCACCCACTCCTGGTTTTGGCTTACAAATACTGATGTAAAATACTGACCAAATACTGATAGTGTAACGGCAGCCTTAGAACTAGCCAAAGCAGATAATCCTTTGTCACAGAAAGATTATCTTTCTGTGGTAAATTCCTGAAGAAGAAGCCATGAGCTTTGAAACGCATTTAATAAACTACCAGAGTATTTTATGCCTATATCTGGATCCATCATTTGTCACAGCAGCGCGGATTTTATTCACATTTATCTATTTTAACTAAAAGTATGACACTTAAAAAACAAGACTTCTTAAAATGGTGCTGCACAGGGTGTACCCAAACGTGGCAAATCGACTGGCCATAAGTGGTTACACCCTGTGCAGCACCAGTTTTAAGAAGCTTTGTTTTTTGAGTGTTATACTTTTAGTTAAAAAATAGAATTAATTTTAAAGGTCTTTTTTTCTGTTTTGGTTGGTAAAAGGTAATAGCCCTCCACTATTCTGATATGGATAGCCATTAGTATCAAAGTCCCTCCCATTACTTATATTTTCATGGTCACGGTATACATAAGTAGAGGCTCCTGATTCCACATAGGGTCATACCTTTCCTGCCATTCCTACATACTAGGACTGCCTAATTTCTTCCTGCCCGCCAGGTTCCTATATAATCAGTTATCCAACCAATATGGTGTAACCACTTTATCAGCCTCATGATTTATTTGTGCCATCTGATTTTAGGTTAAGCTTTGCAAAAAAACATATAGGAAAAGGCAAAGAATTCCTACTTCTGTGTCGTCGTAAAAGACACTGACATTGACTATTTGCCGGGGGCATCCTGCCTGGCTGTATTATTGTAATAATAACCATAGTCTGGAATTACATTTCTAACTTCAACCATCAGGACTGTATCACATATTTTAAATATGTATGGCACACAATATTCAAGTCGGGCCACAATCAAAATTAACTTCAAAGGTATGTCAAAAATCCTTAAGGCCACTTTATGCGCTTGTGGAAAACTTTTAAATTGGATTTTTCAATTCATTAAACATGTAATAACATTTTTATTGCTCAAGGCTGCTTTATGAAACATATGCAACAATTTGCCAGTGGGTGGGTTACCGAGCATAACAATTATACCCAGGCATTTTAAGTGGCTATGCTTCAGCACGTTAGGCTCAGAAGCGCATTATAATGTATCAGTGGTGAAGAATATTTCCATTTAAATAAATGATTATTAGATGGTTATTTCTTTGTTCTTGAAAGTTAAAAGCAGATGTGAATGATCACAGAAAAGACAAACGTAGCATTTCCATCTTGTCATACTGTAACTAAGTTATAGGGGTGTTCTGTTTCTCAACTATTTAATACTGAGCTCAGTGATTGGCTGCAGTGGTCACATGCTGTCATTGCTATATTGTTGCTGCAGCCAAGTCATCAAACACAGGAATGACAGGGGTTAAATAGTGATTTTTTTGCTTAGGCAATCAGCTACCAATTTATTGCTATTACATATGAGAGCAGCATAGTTAGACCAGGAGGCACGTGGGCACCTAGTGCGGGGAAAAAGTAATCTGCTGCTAATAAAGCACTGACTGTGTGGCATCCCAGGGTCCTGGTCATCACAGTAGCATTGCTTTCCTCACAGGAAGAGTGATGTTACGTTTGGAAGCAAGAAGGGATAACTGTAACCAGGTAAACACAAGCATGCAACACATTCACACTCCAGGCCACCATGGGGAACTTTTGATCCTATTTACTAGGTGACTCCCCATATATAAGGTAGTTTTTGGAGGGAAAGTTAGTCAGTTCCTGTAAGAGAGACAGAGGGGAAGAAAGCAGAAAGATGTGCTAGAGAGAGAGAATGACAGAAGAGAGCTTGTCGTGGAACATCAGCTGAGGTGGAGCTGGTACGATGGGAGAATAGCTGAGCAGATGTGGGGGTCTGCAGCTCCTGGCAGAAAGAGGAAACTGAGAAGGAAAAGGTCAGAACAGTTCTTGCCAGGAACCAGACTGGATCAGTCTGAGGCAGAAGAGGGTTTACAGAGCTGTGTTGCCGCAGTGCAGCAGCTCCCGGAAAGAGACATACAGATAGCCGAATATCTTGCAGTTAGCATGAAGGAGAGCAAAGCAAAGGTGAGTAAATTCAGGGGAGACCAGCTAAGATCAGGCTGCCTCCCTCTGAAGTGCAGATAACCGGTAGCCGGACCACCGAGGTTGTAAGGACTCTACGACTTACGTCAGAGACCGGTAGGACAGCTGAACTTCAAGTTACCTGTCCGCCTTAATACCCAGAAGACACGGTGACACCTTTAGAGCCCAGAGCGTGCTAGAGTCCCTATAAACAAACTCAAATCACCAGTCATATGGGTTATGTCCTATCCTATATGGGGGACAGAGAGAGAGAACATCTGTGAGGACCTTATCTGTAGCCTTAGGCAGTAAGGGACTACACCACCATGGCGCTAGAGGAAGGCTTTGATTTCCACCTGGATAAGGGGACTCCTAACTTGTCTCCAAGCCGGCCGGACCCTGCCTGCCATGTGATCTGGTGCCCTGGACTGTGGCTGCCTGAAGACTTCAGTAAACAAGGTAAAGAGAATGCAAACCTGTGTCCTCATTCTTTACTGCGCCATTCACCATCTTCCATCTACACACCGGGAGCCATGAGGATATACTTCTCCTGTGGGAAGTTATACCATCTAGCTTCCATAACATCACCCCAGAGGACCCCATAAAGCAGCATCTGTCCCCACTGATTGAATACCACAGGTGGCATCACGAACATAAACTTTATTCCCTTTAAAGACCTTTCCCCTTTTACATGGGCACCATGGGCCACGGACCGGGTCACCACCACCGTGACATCCGTCTGTGAAACACCGGACCCGGTACCGAGTACCCCACGGCCCTGGCGTGGCAACTCAATTGCATTAAAACATCATTGCACAGTCTAATCAGTGACACCTAGCTGAAATCAATGTCTCAGTCACTACTTCATGCAGTCCTAAAATTACATAGCAAAAATCTGCTGAAAGATTCCCATTAACGGCAATCAAGCTTTTAAGTTATTAAAAGGTGAAATCATAAACCCCTTTTAAGCTAAATTTGAGAATCTCGAGTTCTATGAATCCAATTCTGCTACATCTGAATATATCTAAGATTTCAGACCTTTGAAAAACAAAATTAATGTGGATATAATCACTTATAAACATGAAAATAAGGAACTTTGCAATATACTGTATATTATCAGAAATATCTGATTCTTTCTCTTCCTGGATTAATCTTTCAGTTTTTATTCATGGGTAAAATCTGTTTTAAGTGAAGACATATTTTCCAATTGCTGAGATCGGAGATGACAGTTAGTGCTTTTAAAATTCTATGGAGGGGAGAGGCATTTCTCCTGAATCAACAGTTCTCCATATAACTTTATGAGCACTGTCAACTCCTACACAGTAATGAGAGACCCTATCTCCATTGAAGACAGATTTTACCCATGAATTGAGAACTTTGAGAATTATTAATTAGAGATGAGCGAACTCGAGCTTACATTTCTGAGCTACATACCGGATAGTAAGTGTCCGGTGCTAAGTGTAGCTCTGGAGTTCCGGAGAGAGAAAGAGAGAGAATTTTCAAACTCAAAAGATCAGGTCCACATCCTTCGTTATTTGTGCTTTAAGCCATAAAAAATAGGCTATAGTGGCAAGTGCCTGTCTCCAAAGTCAGCTTCACATGGGGAAAGGAGTGGGCATAGAACAATGTGGGCTGGTGGGAAAGAACAATATATGGGCCCTTAGCTGTACAATAGCTCATTCATAATTCACAGTTCCACCTGTGTTGGATCTGGCAGTAGCCCCTTTATCTTTTGGGACCTGTACGGCTGCACAGATTGCACCAATGTTATGTACGTTCCTGCCTGGGTTGTCTTCTGCTGAAAGCTTGGGGCCATTTAATACTTTATGTCAGAGTTGAAGCCAGCTGGAGGACCTACTAGTGCCTTGGAGGAGCTGCCGAATCCTAAACTCTTCTTGATCTAAATCTTTGGCCCGGATAAAATAAAAAAGCGTATATTCACATAAGGTGCCAGCGCCATTCCAGCGGTGTCAGCTCTTGCACTCCCAGGGCTCCCATGAGGTTGTTATGACTTGAGGGCCCAGGTCCCAATCAGCACTGAGGTCACTGTCCCCTTCTTCGAATGAATTGAACATGAACAGGAAGGCCAGGCTGCAGATGATCTCTGACTTCCTCTTCATGTTCAATTTGATGGAAAAGGACAGTGACTCAAGCGCTGGGCTCAATTGTCATAACAGCTGCACAGGAGCACAGGGGAGAGCGAGTGCTGACACTGCCAGAATGGCGTAGGCTCCGGAAGAGAGTATAATCTTTTTTATTTTATTGGGGCAAAGAGTGGGTATGACAAGGAGTTGTCCAAGTAGTGGACAGCGTCTTTCACTAAATAATTGGCACGTATATAAAGGAATTAATTCACAATTTCCCAGCCTTATTGTAACCAACAATCAGATAAATCCTAACAGACACCAGTGAAACAACAAACTTCACCAAGAAACAATGAAAACCCTATATTAAGGGTCACCAATCTAACCCAAGAAGAGGTGCGAAACCGACTAAATAAGATTAAAATAGATAAATCTCCGGGTCCGGATGGCATACATCCACGAGTACTAAGAGAACTAAGTAATGTAATAGATAAACCATTATTTCTTATTTTTAGGGACTCTATAGCGACGGGGTCTGTTCCGCAGGACTGGCGCATAGCAAATGTGGTGCCAATATTCAAAAAGGGCTCTAAAAGTGAACCTGGAAATTATAGGCCAGTAAGTCTAACCTCTACTGTTGGTAAAATATTTCAAGGGTTTCTGAAGGATGTTATTCTGGATTATCTCAATGAGAATAACTGTTTAACTCCATATCAGCATAGGTTTATGAGAAATCGCTCCTGTCAAACCAATCTAATCAGTTTTTATGAAGAGGTAAGCTATAGGCTGGACCACGGTGAGTAATTGGACGTGGTATATCTCGATTTTTCCAAAGCGTTTGATACCGTGCCGCACAAGAGGTTGGTACACAAAATGAGAATGCTTGGTCTGGGGGAAAATGTGTGTAAATGGGTTAGTAACTGGCTTAGTGATAGAAAGCAGAGGGTGGTTATAAATGGTATAGTCTCTAACTGGGTCGCTGTGACCAGTGGGGTACCGCAGGGGTCGGTATTGGGACCTGTTCTCTTCAACATATTCATTAATGATCTGGTAGAAGGTTTACACAGTAAAATATTGATATTTGCAGATGATACAAAACTATGTAAAGCAGTTAATATAAGAGAAGATAGTATTCTGCTACAGATGGATCTGGATAAGTTGGAAACTTGGGCTGAAAGGTGGCAGATGAGGTTTAACAATGATAAATGTAAGGTTATACACATGGGAAGAAGGAATCAATATCACCATTACACACTGAACGGGAAACCACTGGGTAAATCTGACAGGGAGAAGGACTTGGGGATCCTAGTTAATGATAAACTTACCTGGAGCAGCCAGTGCCAGGCAGCAGCTGCCAAGGCAAACAGGATCATGGGGTGCATTCAAAGAGGTCTGGATACACATGATGAGAGCATCATACTGCCTCTGTACAAATCCCTAGTTAGACCGCACATGGAGTACTGTGTCCAGTTTTGGGCACCGGTGCTCAGGAAGGATATAATGGAACTAGAGAGAGTACAAAGGAGGGCAACAAAATTAATAAAGGGGATGGGAGAAGTACAATACCCAGATAGATTAGCGAAATTAGGATTATTTAGTCTAGAAAAAAGATGACTGAGGGGCGATCTAATAACCATGTATAAGTATATAAGGGGACAATACAAATATCTCGCTGAGGATCTGTTTATACCAAGGAAGGTGACGGGCACAAGGGGGCATTGTTTGCGTCTGGAGGAGAGAAGGTTTTTCCACCAACATAGAAGAGGATTCTTTACTGTTAGGGCAGTGAGAACCTGGAATTGCTTGCCTGAGGAGGTGGTGATGGCGAACTCAGTCGAGGGGTTCAAGAGAGGCCTGGATGTCTTCCGGAAGCAGAAAAATATTGTATCATACAATTATTAGGTTCTGTAGAAGGACGTAGATCTGGGGATTTATTACGATGGAATATAGGCTGAACTGGATGGACAAATGTCTTTTTTCGGCCTTACTATGTTACTATGTTACTATGTTACCATATCCTATAAAACATCATCTGACCACAGGGGTGGCACAACTTTCTCAATTGTATGCTAAGCCATTTGTACGTACTGTAGATACTATCAATTATTTCTTTACCCCAGTACATTTCCCCGACAGGATTCATGGAAAATGGATCATGTAATCATATACCCACACAGCTTAGTTTAACTGCTAATTTCCAAATGAAAGGTATCTGTGTACATGCTGAAGAACTCTTCAGGGCATCCCAAGGCAACAAAGACAGCTTTATAATGAGATTGTGCCGCTTATTAGAGATGCAGATGTAATGATGTGATTCTCCATGCATCTTGATGGTTATTTAGAAAAAAAAGTAGAAAACAATTAAGAAAGCTTCTTAGCAAACCTGAGACACCACAGCATGTACAGTATGTGTGGTTTCTAGAGAAAGCCATCGGTATTAATCACCCCACCATCTCTATCAATGAGCGAGATGTAGAATGTTAGCCCCCCCGCGTAAACCTGAAAGAAATATAGCGGGGGTCTCATGGCCTCATGGACCCTGTCATTTAATATGACTTTCTGTCAGAAGAAAGGTCAAATAAAGGTCAGGTCAGTCATCTCTGAAAGTGTGACACTGGTTTTATCCAGTTTTTTCTGGTATGTTTGGCAGCTATTGTAACGGTTTTCTATTGGCTGTTAGCAGCTTTGCCGCTCTTTTTGTGAATATATAAACACCTGTTTTGTGGTATCTGGTCATTCTGTCAGCGGAAGAAGATAAAGAAGACCCCACCCTCCCTCCCCTGAATTCTTGTAATTTTACTGTCGTGTAGTGAAAATCACCCATGTCTGGGTGGATTGGTTTATTGGAAAAGTTTGGTACTTTGGTTTTATAATTTATGGAGTTTATTTATTGGTGATTAATTAATTTATGTAACCCTAAATAAACTACACGGCCATTTTTATCCACAATTAAAGCGTTTTGTGTTTTTATTGTATGAATGGGTTCTATGAGGCCATGTAACACAATCAGAGACTCTTTTCGGGTGTAATAAAACATAAATCATGGTAAACATTTGCCGACATTACAAGCTTATTGCTGTTCATGCCAAATATGAAAAACCTCATATAACGTGGGATCACATTATATGTTATGTACATTTATATATACTAAAGTAGAAGACTACTGAGAATACATCTTCATTAACACTCTGTGTGTATATTATACTTGTTCCATGTTGATGGTGATAAAAGCTATAACTTAGAAACCAGGATATTATTTAGGTAATACTTCATTTTTAAGGCTGTGCCTTTGGGCAGGCTACATCTATGTAATGGAATGGTATGATTTGCTTCAGAAGAAAACAAATGCAAATATATAAGTTACCAGGATGTAACGTACAGCTTTTCCTTCTAATCAATTCTTTTGCTATAACCACAATGCAATTTTTCCACATCGGAGAGGTACTATGCTCTTTCCTTGAGCCGATCAGGCAAAATTAAAATTTGCCTCTTCATGAAAATTTTTCTGGAAAATTTAATTTGCAAAGAAGTTCTCTTTCTGTGAATATAATGTTCCTTATCATACTCTTGAGTCTCTCCAGACCCTAGAGCATAATAAACGTAAGCGGTAAAAAATAAAGAAAATCCTTATACTCCCCTTACTATGCACCTGTCCAGTCCCTCTGCTCCTCAGCATCACCCGTTTGGTCCTCATCACAACTGAACAACTGTTCTCCATTGCTTGTGCTGAAATACACACACTATTCCAAGACCTTTGGCTCTGAAGAATCCTGATAGGGTTCTTCACAAGTGCACGGAAGGTCACAATGTGCACATGCACAGAAATGTCCCAGTGATTAGAAGATGCCACGAGGACTGGACGGGTGATGCTGAGTGGCAGAGAGGCTGGAGAGGTGATGGTCCTTTTAAGGTTCCAAAAAATTATGACTGATGCCCGCCATTTTTCTGAATCTCTATTAGCAATAGCTATTTACTCTTTCCTGTTTTTTTTTTGTATATCACATGTGAAAATAGAAAGGAAATGGGTTCTCTTTTATTGTTTCTTTCTTTTTCTTTCATTATTACTGAAAGTCATGCCTAATAAATATAAATAAAATGTAAAATGACTTGATAATAAAGGCAGCCCAATTTTTTATTTATTTTAATATTTTATAGTCGGTTCTACTAACTAATAATAATAACTAATTTTGTGTGACCTCTGTCATAAAACAATTTTTAAACACCTGAACATCTCAAGACCAACAACATGTTAAATTTAGGAACTGCAGTTAAGGTACCGTCACACTAAACGATATCGCTAGCGATCCGTGACGTTGCAGCGTCCTGGCTAGCGATATCGTTTAGTTTGACACGCAGCAGCGATCAGGATCCTGCTGTGATATCGCTGGTCATTGAACAAAGTTCAGAACTTTATTTGGTCGTCAGACCGGCGTGTATCGTCGTGTTTGACACCAAAAGCAACGATACCAGCGATGTTTTACACTGGTAACCAGGGTAAACATCGGGTTACTAAGCGCAGGGCCGCGCTTAGTAACCCGATGTTTACCCTGGTTACCAGCGTAAAATGTAAAAAAAACAAACAGTACATACTCACCTTCGCGTCCCCCGGCGTCCGCTTCCCACACTGACTGAGCGCCGTAAAGTGAAAGTGAAAGTACAGCACAGCGGTGACGTCACCGCTCTGCTGTTAGGGCCGGCGCTCAGTCAGTGCAGGAAGCGGACGCCGGGGGACGCGAATGTAAGTATGTACTGTTTGTTTTTTTTACATTTTACGCTGGTAACCAGGGTAAACATCGGGTTACTAAGTGTGGCCCTGCGCTTAGTAACCCGATGTTTACCCTGGTTACCCAGGGACCTCGGCATCGTTGGTCCCTGGAGAGCGGTCTGTGTGACAGCTCTCCAGCGACCAAACAGCGACGCTGCAGCGATCGGCATCGTTGTCTGTATCGCTGCAGCGTCGCTTAGTGTGACGGTACCTTTACTACTGTTGAATCTTGAGCAAAAAGTTGCCTTTTTTTCAAGAAAATGTAATGGTGTCATGATTACACGTTTGCAGATAAGGAACTTGTAACACAAAGATGGCACAGATGAACCTGAGCAAGAGGCAAGATTTTCTCCTTTCTGGCTTTTAACCAGGGAACCTTTTATGATATCCTTACTCCTTAGGTCCATATGCCCAGATGAAATAAGACTTTTAAAAATAAGTGAGCTACAGTAAAATTGGCAGTAACAGTTCATTTACAAAAATTATACTCATAGGGAGTGATTCATCAAAGCTTTCACACCAGAACACTGGCTTAAGAAATTTGAAAAGTTGCACAATTTTGCGCAACACGGAGTTGTGAAAAATTGTTGCGGGGCTGAGGAGAAGCTATGATGTAGTGACCAAGGTCAAATTCAGCAAATTAAGTCTATGACTGTAGTAGCATTTCTGAAGAGCTGCAAAGAGGCACATACTACTGAGAAGATGCACCAAATTCATTTAGTAGCATGTACCTCTTAATGAAATCAGCTCATTGTACTTCAGCGAGTGTCAGTGTTATATAATTGGCAGATTGTTTTCTCATTCTTATTGACTAGACCTCAAAAAAATATTTTGTATCTGCAGCAGTTGTAATGTTACCCAGGGTGGTAGCTGCAGGCGAGTCCCGGCATGTTACAGACAATTGTGGGTACTGGCTGGGTGATAGTGTTGTGATAGCTTTGTGTCCGTGCAGGCTGCCGATGGTATTGCCTGGCCAGGATCACGAGTTCCACAGATTAGTAAATGAGAGCTCTGTTCAAACATGTGAACTTTACTGAACTTGATGAGGGTTATATACAAGGGATAGCGAGTACACAGTCTAAAGCACTTTTCATTCACTGCATTCAGCATTTATCAAGCTCAGGGTTTCTCGGGACTCGTCGTCCTATCCTTTAAAGTAGAGGGCCACTCTGTCTCTTCTGTCTGTTCCTAGTCACGCTACCTCGTCGGCCTGTCGTCTCCTTGGCTGTAGTTAATCTAACCGGTAAAACTTGTCACTTCTTTAGACTCTAAGTCTTCTGTGACTATCTTCAGGAAGCAGGTCACTTGCTCTAGCTCTAAGCCCTCCACCTCTGGGCTGGTCCCAACATTAACTCTCTCTCCCTGACCCTGCAGCATGTTGCTGGTGAAATGTAATCTTTCACCTATATTCTGTGCAAACACTACCTTATGTCCTAACGGTACCGTCTCACAGTGGCACTTTTGTCGCTACGACGGTACGATCCGTGATGTTCCAGCGATATCCATACGATATCGCTGTGTCTGACACGCAGCAGCGATCAGGGACCCCGCTGAGAATCGTACGTCGTAGCAGATCATTTGGAACTATATTTCATCGCTGGATCTCCCGCTGTCATCGCTGGATCGGTGTGTGTGACACCGATCCAGCGATGCGTTCGCTTGTAACCAGGGTAAACATCGGGTTACTAAGCGCGGCCCTGCGCTTAGTAACCCGATGTTTACCCTGGTTACCCGGGGACTTCGGCATCGTTGGTCGCTGGAGAGCTGTCTGTGTGACAGCTCTCCAGCGACCACACAACGACTTACCAACAATCACGGCCAGGTCGTATCGCTGGTCGTGATCATTGGTAAATCGTTTTGTGTAACGGTACCCTAAGTCCTAACCTATGTCTTTCATGTATCATATCAATATACATTGTAATCTGCTACATTATCACATTACATAGGCCAATATCTTACACTACACATGACACAAGACACAGGGTATTGTTTAGCTTACACATCACATTACACACATCACTGATGTCTTCAAGGAGGAGGAGGGCAATATGTCCATCTCCTAACACAGTCAAGCATAATTTACTTCATAAGTTGAGTAAAGTCTACTGAAGTTTTGTTACCTTCCAAGGCCAGGGGTCCGAAGAATTCTATCTAGCTGGTCCAGCTGCATTGTCAACTGATTTATCTAAGGATCTTATTGCTTGCATCTAGGAGACACCTATTCTGATGCTAGTTTAGAGATGCTGGGGTAGGGTTCAGTACCACTAATAAGTGGACAGCTACTATCTTACTGAGTTCTTCAGTCTTCAACTGAAGTGTCATCCAAGTGTCCTTTCAGTTCACAAGTAGCTCATAGTTGCATAGGTAAAAAAAATACCTAAGTCCATCAAGTTCAACTTTTTTTCCACCAGTTACACATTCTCTATTTCTAGATTACTTATTACCCACAATGTTATTTTGTGGAGAGAAAAGCACCAAACCCTTTTTTTAGATAGAGGGCGTGGATGTATACTTCCCTAAAATGCCTAATTTCTCCCTATGTAAACTACTACTGTTTCATGACAATGACATTTTAAAGTTCAAAAACAAAATGTATGAGGGATATATTATAGAGAAAGAAAACTCTGTAATAATCAAATGAAGGTATATTGATGTAGTTAGCACTAACAGGAGTGCTACAGGGCGCTACATGGTTAACATAGCACATCTAGCTATATGGGTACATCAGGCATTTATGTGCATTGTGTGATAGTTGTGTGGCCAATAGGCCAAGAACCATGTGACGTACTTATATACTTATGGAACCAACAGACTCTTAGACAATATTAGGTACAAAGGCTGAATGCAGCTACAACCTGCACAACCAATAACTTAAATGAAATCCGTCAGCAGGCTTGTTGTTATGAAATATGAGAGCAGCATGGTATAGGGGCAGAACCTTTAATTCCAGTGATGTGGCACATACTGGAATGTTTGGTGAAGAAATGCTAAGATCCCTTTTTCTCTGCTGCTGATGTAGCAATGCTATGAATTCTGAGCTGTGTATATCGCCATCCACACCACTTATTGGCAGCTTTCGTATACACTGCACACTGTCAGCGAGTTGCCAATGGAGGGGGATGGATTACACAGATTAGCTGGACTGGCTTGCACATGGCACCCAGTCCTGTCGTGATTATCACTGATTGTATTTTAATTACAATAAGCTGCTGAGTAAGCAACATATCCCTGAAATCAGCATCTCTGCCCCTACATTGTGCTGCTCTTAGATCAAATAGCTAAAACCTGCTGACAGATTCCCTCTATGTAACCTGACAGCAGCATGAGGTAGGGGTAGAAACACTGATCTTAGCAAACTTGTGAATCCTCATATCACAATCACTGAACATTGTGAGGATTCACTGATGCCAGCGCCGAGGAGTCATGTGACCATAAGTGTGGCCTTGATCAGTAGACTTGCATTGATTGAGGCAGTACCCGTCTAGTCAGTACATGACCCCGTGCATTCAAATCACATACTTTCGGTCACAAGTCTACCGCACCATGAGCCGGCACAAGACAATCCTCAGGATTCACAAGTTTGCAGTCACATAAAGTGACTGCAGACTTGTAGCCTAAAGTGGACAATCCCTTCAAAAACTTATTGCTGTCTGTTTTACTATCTGACTCATACACATATAACCTAGGCTCGTAAACTCTACATTTGGTGGTTTAAGGCTTGCCAGAATTTTATCATTTAATTTTTATTTGTAAGGTGAGAATTTGCAGCTTTATGTAAAAAATAAAATTCTGGCAACTTAAAAAATGGTATAAAATATTTAAACAAATTTTTTTAAAATTGGACTTCTTTATTATCAAGTCACTATTCTGCATTTCCCATATACATATATAATTAGGCAAGCTACAAAGAAAACCCAAAAGGAAATGAAAGAAACAATAAAAGAGAAACCATTTTCTTTCTATTTTCACATGATTTATCAAAAAAGAAACAGGAAAGAATAAATAACTGTTGCTTCCTGAAAACTTTTGCTGATGCAGCCGTACAGTGACATCAATGCTATTAATGTATTTTATGTGATTATGCTTGCCATTGTCTTTGCATTATATCACAGTCCTTAAATTTAGTGTCGCTAGTGGCTTGACATTTCATATAGAAGACCATTTATTTCTTACTTTCACAAAAGCATTAACTTTCTCATCGGCTGACAGTCTAACAAATGGTCCAAAGTCACTGCTATTCATTTTACAATCCTTGAGATATTCTTCTGTGTGTTTTTCTTTTAATGGGGGGATTCGGAAGCAGCATTTTATCATCGCTCCCTGACACAGGCACAAAAATTGACAGCTACAATTGCTATTTAAATGCACCATCCAGATACAAAATAGGTTTACAAAATAAAGCTACTTGAGTCATCCCCGAGAGTGCGACCTTGAGATGATGATATGGATCTTTTTAGTCCATGGAAAATTGAATACTTGATTTTTGCATTGTTGTCACTTAAGTTTTCACTTCAGAAAAATGAATTTTTATTAAAAATACAAAACTGTTACGCCAAACAATTCGCTGTGTGATCTACAATTTATGACATATTACCATAGTGTTTATATTATTGCTTCTACCACTATTATCACCACCACCAGAAATACTACTGCCACTATGGCCAGCCTTAGCTATGCGTAATCCAAAAAATTTTGGAGGAGTGGGCAGGGTATTCTCACAGTCAAAACAATATATAAGTTGGGGTCAATTAAACTACACTCACAGAAAAAATCCCCCAAAGAAATGAAAAATACTTTAAAATTATCCTTTATTAATATTTGTTAAAACCATAGTGTGCAACCACCATCACCAATAGATGCAAGCGTACTATAGAAAAAGCCGGGTTGGTGCCAAGCCCTACGCTTCCTCAGTACTCCCTACCTGCCTGCGGAGGTTGGCACCCTCTTTTCCTACGCCGTGGCGCCCCCGCTCCTCGTCGGCTGGCCCTGCTATCCCTATAATACCCTCATGGGATTTAGGGAGAAATCTCATGTATACAATTAATTAGTTGTGAATAGCTTGAGAGGACATGAATATGTCAGTCAAATATCTAGCTAAATCTAAGGGTCTCAACTGACTTGGTAGTCTGTGTCCCTTCTTTCTCTAGGACTTTTTATTATTTATGCCAGACGATGTAATAACAGGTAGAAATGCTACAAAGAGAGCAAAAGTGCATATATAATCTTGATCTAGCTATATATATATATTGGGGTCACCAGATACTGTTGTGACAATAGGGAGAGTGTATTTGCTGTAGTGTCAGACATAGCCCATACAGCCCTACAACAATCAAGCTGCAGTCTTAGTTGAACAAAAAGCATAAATTAGCCATATATCATCCCCACATATTTGTTTGTTGCGACCTCCGTGCTGACCAGACCACTGCAATACCTCCTATCTTAAACAACAAAAATAATAATAATAAATATATAAATTTGCATCCCTTTCCTACTCAAATGTATAAATTTGCATCCCTTTCCTACTCAACGCGTTTCTCCCCTTCTAATGAAAAGAGGTTCATCAGGAGTATATCCAAATAACAAAGGGTTACTTAGCTTGCATATGAGATCAGCATATCAACATGATAAATAGCTGCACCACCGGGCCGATCCCCTCATCTTAGTAGCGCCTGCACACAAGTGCCAGATATCGTGTATTATATGTATTTACAATGTTGATATGCTGATCTCATATGCAAGCTAAGTAACCCTTTGTTATTTGGATATACTCCTGATGAACCTCTTTTCATTAGAAGGGGAGAAACGCGTTGAGTAGGAAAGGGATGCAAATTTATACATTTGAGTAGGAAAGGGATGCAAATTTATATATTTATTATTATTATTTTTGTTGTTTAAGATAGGAGGTATTGCAGTGGTCTGGTCAGCACGGAGGTCGCAACAAACAAATATGTGGGGATGATATATGGCTAATTTATGCTTTTTGTTCAACTAAGACTGCAGCTTGATTGTTGTAGGGCTGTATGGGCTATGTCTGACACTACAGCAAATACACTCTCCCTATTGTCACAACAGTATCTGGTGACCCCAATATATATATATAGCTAGATCAAGATTATATATGCACTTTTGCTCTCTTTGTAGCATTTCTACCTGTTATTACATCGTCTGGCATAAATAATAAAAAGTCCTAGAGAAAGAAGGGACACAGACTACCAAGTCAGTTGAGACCCTTAGATTTAGCTAGATATTTGACTGACATATTCATGTCCTCTCAAGCTATTCACAACTAATTAATTGTATACATGAGATTTCTCCCTAAATCCCATGAGGGTATTATAGGGATAGCAGGGCCAGCCGACGAGGAGCGGGGGCGCCACGGCGTAGGAAAAGAGGGTGCCAACCTCCGCAGGCAGGTAGGGAGTACTGAGGAAGCGTAGGGCTTGGCACCAACCCGGCTTTTTCTATAGTACGCTTGCATCTATTGGTGATGGTGGTTGCACACTATGGTTTTAACAAATATTAATAAAGGATAATTTTAAAGTATTTTTCATTTCTTTGGGGGATTTTTTCTGTGAGTGGAGTGGGCAGGGTAATTCAGTCACTCTTAAAACAGAGAGAGGGACATGTACCCTTAATGAAGGTTCTTAGTATCAACAGTCACTACTGTATACATTTCACGGTGTAAGAAATACACAGATTCGGACTTACATAACAGTAGCCAAGGAAGAAAACCAGAATATAGACTATAAAAGCAATCTTTGTTAATTAAAAAAAAAATGTTTTTAAAAGATAAAAGCAATCCCCCCCCGGAAGAAGCAAATGGTGAAACGTACATTGGGGTGGAGGGGGCAGCACTATCGGTCCAAATGCTGTACTCCACTGCCATACTCAGGTATTGTACTTGCTCACCTTTAGATCTATTTACTGTCTGTTCATAGGATACCCATCTCTGTTTCTTGTTTATGCCCTGGGCCATTGCTCAGAATACATTTGGAGGTGGCATTTGTACCATATAGCATTACTCTTGTTTTTTACATGTATTTTACATATGATATATCTAAAGTTTTTTACTAGTGGTGATACAAATATCCTTTTTCCTGATGTTTCAGGACATCTATAGGCGGGTATCACCTGACTTATTTTCATTAGCCATATTGACATTTGTTTGGACAACAGCCTACAGTTATATGAAAAAGTTTGGGAACCCCTATTAATCTTAAGCTTAATGTTTTATAAAAATTGTTTTTTTTTGCAACAGCTATTTCAGTTTCATATATCTAATAACTGTTGAACACAGTAATGTTTCTGCCTTGAAATGAGGTTTATTGTACTAACAGAAAATGTGCAATCTGCATTCAAACAAAATTTGACAGGTGCATAAGTATGGGCACCCTTATCATTTTCTTGTTTTAAATACTCCTACCTACTTTTTACTGACTTACTAAAGCACTTTTTTTGGTTTTGTAACCTCATTGAGCTTTGAACTTCATAGCCTGGTGTATGCAATCATGAGAAAAGCTACTTAAAGTGGCCACTTGCAAGTTGTTCTCCTGTTTGAATCTCCTCTGAAGAGTGGCATCATGAGCTCCTCAAAACAAGTGTCAAATGATCTGAAAACAAAGATTATTCAACATAGTTGTTCAGGGGAAGGATACAAAAAGCTGTCTCAGAGATTTAACCTTTCAATTTCCACTGTGAGAAAAATAGTAAGGAAATGGAAGAACAAAGGTACAGTTCTTGTTAAGGCCAGGAGTGGCAGGCCAAGAAAAACATCAGAAAGGCAGAGAAGAAGAATGGTGAGATCAGTCAAGGACAATCCTCAGACCACCTCCAGAGAGCTGCAGCATCAACTTGCTGCAGATGGTGTCTCTGTGCATCGGTCATCTATATAATGTACTTTGCACAAGGAGAAGCTGTATGGGAGAGTGATGCGAAAGAAGCCGTTTCTGCAAGCACGCCGCAAACAGAGTCGGCTGAGGTATGCAAAAGCACATTTGGAGAAGCCAATTTCTTTTTGGAAGAAGGTCCTGTGGACTGATGAAGCCAAGATTGAGTTGTTTTTTTCATACAAAAAGGCGTTATGCATGGTGGCAAAAAAACACAGCATTGCAAGAAAAACACTTGATACCCACAGTAAAATTTGGTGGAGGTTCCATCATGCTTTGGGGCTGTGTGGCCAATGCCGGCACCGGGAATCTTGTTAAAGTTGAGGGACGCATGGATTCCTCTCAATATCAGCAGATTCTTGACAATAATGTTCATAAATCAGTGACAAAGTTGAAGTTACGCAGGGGATGGATCTTTCAGCAAGACAATGAACCAAAACACCGCTCCAAATCTACTCAGGCATTCATGCAGAGGAACAATTACACTGTTCTGGAATGGCCATCCCAGTCCCCAGACCTGAATATCATTGAACATCTGTGGGATCATTTGAAGAGGGCTGTCCATGCTCGGCGAGCATCAAACTTAAGTGAACTGGAATTGTTTTGTAAAGAGGAATGGTCAAAAATACCTTCATCCAGGATCCAGGAACTCATTAAAAGCTACAGGAAGCGACTAGAGGCTGTTATTTTTGCAAAAGGAGGATCTACTAAATATTAATGTCACTTTTCTGGTGAGGTGCCCATACTTATGCACCTGTCAAATTTAGTTTGAATGCAGATTGCACATTTTCTGTTAGTACAATAAACCTCATTTCAAGGCAGAAACATTACTGTGTCCAACAGTTATTAGGTATATGAAACTCAAATAGCTGTTGCAAAAAAAACAATTTTTATAAAACATTAAGCATAAGATTAATAGGGGTGCCCAAACTTTTTCATATGACTGTATATTATAACCGTACCTTACAGGACAGTGTTGTTTCCCCCCTTCTGGACACTCTGGTTTTGGGTTGCTTTTATGTTGTATTTTACTCAAAAACATTTTTTTTATTTATAAAGATTGTTTTTATAGTCTATATTCTGGTTCTCTTCCTCGGCTACTGTTATATAAGTCCAAATCTGCATATATCTTATGATATAAAGTGCCAGCCACTTATTATATGGACAACTTTTGATAAATACATTATACAGTATAATACCTCTCCATATGAAATGATGAACCCCAAACACTTTGTGATGACCCCGTTGAAAGCCCTCCACACATTGTTCCTTTCATTGTATGTCCCATAAGCACAATACAATGGCCCCACTATGACCCAAGCAAAGCATGATGCCCCCAAAATAGTGTCATGTAGCCACAGTGACACCCACAACACTATGATGCCTTCACAGTTCTCCCACTCACATTATGACATCCTACAGCTCCCAGCAACATAGTACTGACTGACAAAATTTTTAAAAAAAAGTTGCTCTGGTCTGTGCTGTATGTGGTCTGAGGCTCAGTGCAGCAGGTGCAATTTTGTAATGACATTATGCCTGCTATGCGGAGCCTCAAATGCAAAAGTTGAGAGGTGAAGCATCTGTTTCTGAAGGTGCAGACACTGTTCAAATCAAGATGCTGGGAAGGACAGTGGCGTTTTGGTAATAGGGTCCTCCAACTCATAGGCCCTGCAGAGGCCACATGGTATGCCGTTCTTGGGGTTTTTCCACTGATTACAGATAATGAGATAAAATGTGAAGCAGACTTGTAGTTGGGAAGTTGATAGGCCATGTGTTCTATGGGGCTGGGTTTGAAAAAGTGGCATCAATGAAACTACTTTGTTATTACCATAGTAATAGAGAAAGTACAGGGGCAGGGTAAAGATTCTTTGCTTTGGATGAAAAATGTCCTTGTTGTGACTTGTACATAGTGATCCATTGCAGCTTCCATGTCACCTTAAGGAAAAAATGGTAATTCATATGGGATTGTGGGGTCTTTTCAGGATTTTTCCTCTTTAAACATATGCACTGGGTTTGGGCTCATCTCATTTACACATAATTACTCAATTCTTTTCATTTCCTCAAAACACCACTCCAATGTTTTTTTTTTTTTTTTCAATGCTGGAGAGGTGCTGCTAATATAAGGTCCCTGCCCCAACTCTAATACTCACCTGCCGCCGTCTTCACTTTTCTTCGACACCTCTCCAGTCCCACAATGTCATCTTGTCAAGTTATGTCACAAGTAGTGTTGAGCGATACCGTCCGATACTTGAAAGTATCGGTATCGGAAAGTATCGGCCGATACCGGCAAAGTATCGGATCCAATCCGATACCGATACCCGATACCAATACAAGTCAATGGGACTCAAGTATCGGACGGTATTCCTGATGGTTCCCAGGGTCTGAAGGAGAGGAAACTCTCCTTCAGGCCCTGGGAACCATATTAATGTGTAAAAGAAAGAATTAAAATAAAAAATATTGCTATACTCACCTGTCCGACGCAGCCGGGACCTCAGCGAGGGAACCGGCAGCGTTGTTTGTTTAAAATTCGCGCTTTTACTTGGTTACGTGAGGTCCCGGCTTGTGATTGGTCAGGGCGGCCATGTTGCCGGGACGCGGACCAATCACAGCAAGCCGTGACGAAATTACGTCACGGCTTGCTGTGATTGGTCCGCGTCCCGGCAACATGGCCGCCATTAACCAATCACAAGCCGTGACGTCACGGGAGGCTGGACATGCGCGTATTTTGAAAAGCGCGCGTGTCCAGCCTCCAGTGACGTCCCGGCTTGTGATTGGTTAATGGCGGCCATGTTGCCGGGACGTCACTGGAGGCTGGACACGCGCGCTTTTCAAAATACGCGCATGTCCAGCCTCCCGTGACGTCCCGGCTTGTGATTGGTTAATGGCGGCCATGTTGCCGGGACGTCACTGGAGGCTGGACACGCGCGCTTTTCAAAATACGCGCATGTCCAGCCTCCCGTGACGTCCCGGCTTGTGATTGGTTAATGGCGGCCATGTTGCCGGGACGTCACTGGAGGCTGGACACGCGCGCTTTTCAAAATACGCGCATGTCCAGCCTCCCGTGACGTCCCGGCTTGTGATTGGTTAATGGCGGCCATGTTGCCGGGACGTCACTGGAGGCTGGACACGCGCGCTTTTCAAAATACGCGCATGTCCAGCCTCCCGTGACGTCACGGCTTGTGATTGGTTAATGGCGGCCATGTTGCCGGGACGCGGACCAATCACAGCAAGCCGTGACGTAATTTCGTCACGGCTTGCTGTGATTGGTCCGCGTCCCGGCAACATGGCCGCCCTGACCAATCACAAGCCGGGACTTCACGTAACCAAGTAAAAGTGCGAAATTTAAACAAACAACGCTGCCGGTTCCCTCGCTGAGGTCCCGGCTGCGTCGGACAGGTGAGTATAGCGATATTTTTTATTTTAATTCTCTTTTTTACACATTATTACATTAATGTTGTTGCGATACCCGATACCCGATACCACAAAAGTAAGTATCGGCCGATACCCGATACTTGCAGTATCGGAATGCTCAACACTAGTCACAAGAGTTTAATGCAAGTCTATGAGAGCCAGAACTAGGCCAGAACAAGGTTATCTTATTCTAGTATTGAGTTGTGACCTCTAGTTTGCACCACAAAACACTGGAGCAATGTCAGGTCACAAATTGCTGGGAGCTGCAATGGGAGAAGATGAAGATGGCTGCAGGTGAGTATGGGAATAGGATCAGGGACCTCAGATTAGAAGCACCACTCCAGCACTGCAATTAAGAAAAATCAACTGGAGTGGTGTTTTAACTTAATTTCCATAACACAATTTCTTTACAATAAAGGGGCAAATCCAAGAACTTGGTTGTTTTATAAACCAGTCTTGACCGAGAATTCACTGGAGTGAGATGCACCAAATTCATTATACGGCGCACACCTCTTAATGAATTTGGTGAATCTTTCACGTGCCTGTGCACCAGTCACAACTGTGCTCCTGAATGGTCTGGAGTAGATGTCTTATAATTTACCCTACTTGGTGGCATAAATGGTAATAAGTTGGTCTTGCTGCACTAGGCAATAAACTCGTTTGCTAAGCTCTACGCACTTTAAAAGAGTGGCTTCAACAAAAGTCTTAAATGTTTTATGTAAGTATGTGTGCACAAATGTGTGACATTTTCATGAGAGATTTTTCTGGTAAAAGGGTTTCATGAATTGGCCGCAAAGCGTTTTAATAACTTTTCTAAAGTGAAATTCTTACAGAATATTTGTGACTACTATTCAAATGAAAAGGTTGAGCTTCCATTCCCAGTTGCTAATGGTAAGGTTTTGTCCTGAGGAAGAGGTCCTGCATGACCTCGTAATGCGTTGGCTATTAACCTGTTTGAAATAAAGTTTGTAGAATATTGTCCGCCATTCATCTTTATCAGCAGCACAGGTTTGGACACATGCACCCTGTTTCTCCACCAAATGCTGGCAATCATGAAATCCTGATTATTGAAATCTTTTTTGTATTACCAATATGTGGCTTCAGTTCTTACATCGTCAGCAGGCAATCCTGGGCAGATGCTAGATTAGAAAATATGGATAAAGTAAAGGTCATCCAAACACCCACTCAGCTGGTCTTATGTGTCTTTCATTTTACCCTCCAGACCTTAAACTACCTCCTGAGAAACGTCTCCAGTCTAAGATTGTAGATCATCTGCTGTATTTCAATTTGTTTTATTCTGGAGAATTGAGTGCATATGACATAATGGTTTATGCCATTCAATGTGAAGTGCATAACAGCTGAAAATAAATTCTGATTCATAAAAGAAATGCATTTCATACTCCCAGACATGCACGGGATGAGATGGCTGCAGTGTTTTAATAGAAAAAAGTGTACAGGAAAGTCATCCGGCAATGAAGCCTTCAGTGGGAGAAGTGATCTAATTACTGTACCCATATAAATTCTTTAACAAATAAATGCCTCCCTGAGAGAGTCTGTAGGCCATAACTTTGTAATAAATCAACTTGTGCTGCCATATTATAGAACTATGTAAAATATGCAGTCATCTGTCAAACTATACCCCCAGGCTTTAAAACATTAAAAATCAACTATAACATATAACCTTATTCACAACAACTGCGTGTACACAGAATCGCCTTGAATATAAAAGTAGCAATTTACAGTATGACAAAATGCTCACAATAGAGAACATATATCTTACTCTGCAAATTAACATACTGTATGTATGCTAGGAATTGTGAACTTGTAAGATGTAACATATGAATTAAACGGACAAGTCATAGGAGAGCTATCCGACCAGAGACCAGGTCCTCCTCTGCAGCTATACAAAATACTTATCTCACAATCCATTCTTTAGCAAGGGTTGTTGATGTCCAAGGCAAATACATACCTGTGGAGGTCAATCATACTGAATTGGTGTTGGGGGTACAAAAATACTAATTAGGGGGATTTGGGGGCAAATCATACTTAATGGCAAGCTTGTGGGGGCTAATCATACTAAATGTGGGACCTGTGGTCACCGTAATTCTGAATAAGGGACTGGTGGGAGTCAATCATACCATATTGGGGACTTTTTGGGGCTTTTATGCTAAATGGGTGACTGTTGGGGGCAATTTTACTGAGTGGGTTGCTGGTGAGGGCTATAATATTTAGTGGTGGGCTGGTGGGGCAATATTACTGTGTATTGAGTTGGGAGCTGTGAGGGCCCTCATATTGAGTTGGAAGAAGGCTGTTAGGGTCATTATACTGTGTAGGGGTCTGTGGGGGCATCATACTGACAGTCCATTATACAGTTTAAGGGCAGTGATATCGTGTGTGTGTGAATATAAGGATATTGTACTATAGGAGAGCACTTTTGGGGCATCATGTTGTCACAATATTATACTGTGTTGGTGGCACTGTGGAGACATCATGTTCTATTCTGTATGATGAAACTTTGGGAGGAATTAGGCTGCCGTCACACTAGCAGTATTTGGTCAGTATTTTACATCCGTATTTGTCAGCCAAAACCAGGAGTGGAACAATCAAAAGAAAAGTATAATAGAAACATATGCACCCAGTGATAAATGCACCCACTCCTGGTTTTGGCTTACAAATACTGATGTAAAATACTGACCAAATACTGATAGTGTGACGGTAGCCTTACAGTGGAGATTCTACACTCAGTGTGCGTGTTGGGGCATTTTTGGGTGCATCACACTCTATAATGGACTTAAAAGGAATATCACTTGTGAGAACACTTAGGGTGTGAATAGGAAAGTAATTACTGTGTACGAGCAACAGTACATGTCCTTTTCACGGACTATAAAATTTGGGAAATATGACCCGTTAAATAATATTTTTTTATATATATATATATTATTTTTAGGGGCTAAAGGGCCAATTAGAACTTATTGGGCTCTATGATTTCTATGTATGCCACTGGCCGAAAGCAGATATCTTGGTTGCTGAAGTTCGTAAGAAAATGTGTTAGATAAACAAGAATTTGCTTCCTTCTACCAATCCTGAATATTCTTGTTTACTTACTGTAACACTGGTATAAAACATTGTCTTTTCCCTCTATGGCTTCATGTGGTTGATCCTAGGCAATAGCTTGCTTTGAAACACACTGTCATAACTCTGCTCTTCATATTTGCATCACAGTGGCCATTTCTTCTCTCATGCAGATGGGCCTGAGAGTCTTTTTAGGGTGTATGAATACTAGACCACGACTTTTGGAAACAATGGAAACTTTACAGTGTTGTCTCACATAAGTCAAATCAGTGTCCCATTGCTAAACTGCTATAATAAATAAATAATCTTTATTTTTATATAGCGCTAACTTATTCTGCAGCACTTCACAGTTTGCACACATTATCATCACTGTCCCCGATGGGGCTCACAATCTACATTCCCCATCAGTATGTCTTTGGAATGTGGGAGGAAACTGGAGAGCCTGGAGGAAACCCACGCAAACACGGGGAGAACATACAAACTCCTTGCAGATGTTGTCCTTGTTGGGATTTAAACCCAGGACCCCAGCGCTGCAAGGCTGCAGTGCTAACCACTGAGCCACCGTGCTGCCCATTACAGATATATACATGTTGCTTCTTAAAGAAACCCTTCAGATGAAACTGTACTATGTGCCTGACATGAGGGTGTGATACGTTACCCAGGAAGGCAAAGTAAACTCCAAATTTATGATTTTTGTGTCATAATTAGAAATGGGAGAATCGATTCTCAGGACTAAAGTCCATCAGTAAAATAAGTGCTCTGTGACCGCTGGACAGATGGCCTGTGAATTCCCTTAATTCCGGCTCTTCCTTTGATTAACCAGGCTGGCATGATGTTGTGTTGATATCATGCCAGCGATGTTGATATCTTACCAGCCTGGCTGATGAAAAGAAAAGCCAGGAAGGAAGGCATGTAACAAGACATAAAGGTCTCCTGTCTAGTAGTCACAGATTATTGGCCTCGCCAATAAATTAGAGTCCCGCAAATCCACCCTCTCAAGCCTCACACTAGTCATAATCATATCTTGGTGTATCCGTTTTACCAAAAGTGCTCTTTTTATATGGGTTGTCCAGTTAAAGCCTAAGCAGAAAGTGTGCAACATATCTAACTCACAATACCATTGGCTCTACACTAATTGTTTTTTTGCTTACACAATTTTTACTAGTCACTTTATTACCTTTTGATGTTTAAATTTTCCCAAAGACACCTCCAAAATCTTGTAAAAAATCCAGTCCAGAAGAATGGAAGCAGTTATATCTACAAACTGAGGACAACTCTATATGAATGCATATGGACTTAGAATGGGACATCAAAAAAGGCTCTTATAGGTGCTCTTTTTATATGGGTTGTCCAGTTAAAGCCTAAGCAGAAAGTGTGCAACATATCTAACTCACAATACCATTGGCTCTACACTAATTGTTTTTTTGCTTACACAATTTTTACTAGTCACTTTATTACCTTTTGATGTTTAAATTTTCCCAAAGACACCTCCAAAATCTTGTAAAAAATCCAGTCCAGAAGAATGGAAGCAGTTATATCTACAAACTGAGGACAACTCTATATGAATGCATATGGACTTAGAATGGGACATCAAAAAAGGCTCTTATAGGTGCGATATGTAGGTGCTCCAATACTTTTGTCCACAAACTTTACATTTATACAAAAACAGAAATGTATTTGGACACTTAATCTTAAAACGTTTTCTCCCTATAGCTATTCCTAACAGATTGTTATTTGGCAGTAGCTTATTAGGATAACTGGGAAGTACAATCTAATGATGATATCTGGCCATATGTGTGACCATCAAGCAGCTGCAACGATTGTAAGAACTATTCAGATGTTGTTCTTAACAGTTGTTATTCCAGATTTCTGCCATTTATTTTTCAAATTGATTCCACACTATATTAAAGATAAAGCCTCATATCAATAAGCATGTTGGACTTGTGTTTAACTGTCCATATTCCAAATGTTAAACCTGAGCCTTCTGCAATTCTACTGAAGCAAGCATGAAGCATCACAGATATTTTAAGGGATATCAGATTGGTTCAGTAGATCCAAAAGAGTCTGAGTGTTAACAAGTTAGACAGGTGTTCCCATCTCCAAAATCCTATCCCAATATGTAGTAAGTGTAATTAAAAATATTATTAGGAAACATCTATAATTAGAAATGTAGTATAGTTCTTCTGATTCGCTATGTTGATTACTTCATATAGGGAATTCCATTAGCTTAGGTTTCCATGGTTACGACCACTAATAGTTAACTGTCACTATATGAGTGGTCGTAACCATAGATGCCTAAGCTACTGCAATGCCTGCACATGAGGTAAGAGACATAGAGAATCAGAAAAATTATACTTAATTTCTAATTGGAGGTATTTGCTAATATTATTATTATTACACCTACTACATATTGGGATAGGATTTTGGAGATGGGAATGCCACTTTAAGTGGAATTATCAATTAAACATTCCCATCTAGATAAGACTAAAGGGTATTTTATAAACCAGAAGAAAATGTGACTAAAAGACTATAGGCAAAAATAGTAAGCCTGCCATAGTTGTAATGTGTTAATCATGTCAGGCCAATTTGGGGACTCCTGAGGGAAATCTATCAATTATTTTCTTTTATTTTCTTGAACTGAGGATAACATTGTACTTAAGAAAAACAATTTACTGATGTATTTATTAGATAGTTGTTTTTTTAATTGCACAAGAGAGAATCCCTTTAAATAAGTCAGCTTGGTTAGGATTGTTTCTTATGGGTTAAGAGCATGGCTAATAAAATAGAATAGCTGCCAAAACTTTTATTGTTTCCCTAAGTAAGCCGATTACAAGCTCTGTGAGCGCAGTGTCTTCTTAGACAGAGGAAAATGGCAAATAGGAACCTGTAGATAAAGACATGTGGATAGTATGATAAGTAATGAAAACTTGTGCAAGATTTGCTCAAATAGAATTGCTGAAAAGAGGCAAATTTGTTGGTTGTCACTAGTGATGAGCAAGTGTGCTTGTTAGTCGAGATTTCCTAACATGCTCAGGTGGTCTCCGAGTATTTTGACCAGGAGGAGGAACAGCAAAAAGAGAATTTGAGTTTATTAAATATACAAGAAATGGTCACCACAGAGATGAAAATAAGTGAAAACAAGGCAATCAAGACAACATTTCGACCCTACCCCGGAAATTTGTCAAACCTCACTTGAAAAGTAGAGAGAATCAATAGAAGGCTGGTATAGATAGAAAAACAGAAGTCCTATATAGGGCTTATTAGCTTGTGGAGTAGGACGCCATCTGTGGTAATAAACACAAAATCTCTTTTCGCAACCTATAAGACTTTTTGAGCGCGGCTGTTCCTCCTACTGGTTATGGTCACTGGTACATTTTCAGCCTGCACCTACAAATAAGCAGAGTGCGCATCATTTACCCTTTAGTCTCCGAGTATCTTGGGTGTGCTCGTAGATTATGTTTGTGTCTCCGCAGTTGCATGATTTGCGGCTGCTAGACAGCCTGAATATATGTGGGGATTCTCTAACAAACAGGCAATCCCTGCATGTATTCAGGTAGTCTAACAGCCGCAAGTCATGCAGCTGCGGAGACACAAACATAATCTATGAACACACCCAAAATACTCGGAGAACATCCGAGCATGCTCGGAAAACCCGAGTAACGAGCACACTCGCTCATCACTATTTGTTACCTTCACATTCGATACATTTTGTATGATGCTCAGCAATAGAATTATTTAACGGATAATATCTCTCTTTGTGGAGAGTGACATGCCTGACATGCCTAAGAAATAGGCCATGCAATGCTCTTTTGGGAAACTATATATACAAATTGACTCTTAAAAGAGGAAGAAAACAGGAACTCTTCTGCCATCCACTGGAGGTAGCAATCCTAAAAGTCAGTATCAGCCATTTAACGAGCCTTACCACTTGACTCAAGAAAAAAGCCAAACAAGACACTCATTTCCACACACGTGTTTCAGGGTGTTTATCTCTCATTAGTGCACAGCAAGAGGTCTGATTTGACTGGATGAGACGCTTTTGAAAGGGAATTAAGGAGTAACATCTCATGTTGTAGAGAGTGACATGCATGATATGCCAGTGTGAGGAATCTTACAGGCTATGCAATGCTCTTCTTGAAAATTAAATGTGCAAATTGACACTTCAGAGACAAGGAGAATGGTGGCTCAGTGGTTATCACTGTATGGTGGCTCAGTGGTTAGCACTGCAGCCTTGCAGCGCTTGGGTCCTGGATTCAAATCCCACCAAGAACAACATCTGCAAGGAGTTTGTGCATTCTCCCCATGTTTTCCTGGGTTTCCTCTGGGTTCTCCGGTTTCCTCCCATACTCCAAAGACATACTGATAGGGAATTTAGATTGTGAGCCCCATTGGGTACAGTAATGATAATGTAAGTAAAGTGCTGTGGAATATGATAGCACTGTATAAGCAAAGTATAATAAATATTAAATAAATAATAAATAAGGAGAGATGTTAAAGATCCTGGTAAGAGGAATCTCATTCAGCCAAATCAGACCTCTTCCAATGCACTGATGAGTGACAAACACACTGAAACACCTCTGTCAATTGAGTGGAAAGTGGAAAAACTGGATAAAGGGTTGATATTGACTTACCGGACTGTTACGTCCAATAGGTGGAGCTAGAGTCCAAGTGTTCTTACTCACTGTAGAGGCATTTCACAAATGGAACATTTTACTGACATGTCTGCACATTATTTTGGTATAAACTTCAAATACTGATGTCAAAAACGAGAGGCGCTGAAATAGACCCAACAAATCACGTCTTTTAGATTAGTACAGTGAGAAGTACCTTCTGGTGTGATAGTCTTGAGTCTTTTGTGATTGACTCAAAGTAGAAACCCATGGAACTCAATACATCTTATAAGTCAGATTTGCCTTGCAAGATGTATTACATGCCGCACTTTTCTACTTTGAGTGTTTTGGCTTCATCAGGTTCCGATCACTGAGCTCCTCCCCCAAAAAAGATACACATTTGTCATCCATAACTTTCTTAGCCACTTGTTGACTTATATGAGGTTTCAGCATGTATAGTGTATATTATTATATTATATATGCAGTTTTCCCCTTCATCTACTGCAGAACAGCACAATACAGTCCTCAGATGTTGCAGAACTTTTTAGTTTCCAATAACTCCATAGTGCACAGGAATCTCCTCCTTAGTCTACAGAAAGAAGATATCTAGTGGCTGAAGAGTGTATTATTAGCAATTAGGTGCTACCTACTATAAATTTATCATTTATAATTCTACCTTTACCATTCGTGACCCTTATTACAAAACTTTGCTCACAATTTGCACATTTTCAAATTCCAAAAACAGTGGCTATCAATTAGAGAGTTCTTAAAAATCGCTTTTCCAGCGTTTTGTTGATGGATTATTTTTCTATTGTGAAGAAGTGATTGTTTTCTATGATAAAACGGAGGAAGTAATCCAGATCAGATTTCAAGAATTGCTTCCTTGGCTTATTTATATGTGCAAATATAACTTCATAATAGAAAAGCTGGGGAAGTGTCTTCTAGTTGACTTTTTTTTTTTAAAGATTTGCTCATTCATTTTCAGGAACAAGTAAGAATAGGGAAAGCTTTTTTGATAATTTCTTGACAACTTTGACATTGTTATATTTTTCAAATTTTTTTTTTTTTTGTCATTTCAGCACGTAATTCGGTAAAGGCAAAAAAAACCCTGAACCCTCTCTAGTTTCCTATATTTGGGACACTGCTTCTATTCATGAAGGCTTTTATATTCCTGGATAAATTACAGAATCATTTCTTTTTGTACTTTCAGAAGCTGAGCTTTAGGATAGTCATAATGAGCTTCCAGTGCCATATGCCTCCTCATTAGATACCTAGTGATGAGGAATGAACACATACAGTGTTGTAGACTTGTGAAAAGAAAAACATGAGAGAATAGTCATGTAGAATCCTACAGACTATGGAATTTAATGAGCCATGCCAACAAAGCGCTAAGAGGATCTCCCTAACTGTTTTATCAGTGTAAATGGTAAGTAATATACGTAACATTGATTAATCAAAGAGTCTATTATATCAGCTGATATACTCATTTATTAATATGAGGCCTAACAGTGGATCAGGAGACACTTCCAATACCCATTGTACCAAAGTAAGAAGGATATTTACTTCGGTAATACATTTAGAGGGAACCTGTCACCATGTTTCCCCTGTATAAAGTATGGACAACACCTTTAAACCCTATTTTTAAGAATACTAGAATGCAGTATGTATGTTCCAAATACACAATGCAAGGCACGAAAAGACCTTTTATTACATTCATATACAACATGGTCCAGTCCAATGGGTGTCTCTGGTTTTGATCTGGTGCCTCCTCTCTTCTTACGATTGTCGTACTGCTTCTTAGTTTGTGTTGATGGTACGTCCTATGTAAACCACACATTCGCTCCCATCGCACTCCTGAGCAGTCAAACGTCTCTCTGCCCTGCTGAGAGCAGAGCAAAGCACTGTAGTGCGCTTGCTGGCTTTACTTATCGGTCAATAGAGATCTTTGGCCTTTCCTGGCACATGCACACTACAGTATTTTGCTCTGACCTCTACAGGGCAAGGAGAAAGGCACACGAAATTGGGAAGAAGGATGGTAAGAAGAGAGGAGACGCAGGATCAAGACCAGTGACGCCCTTTGGACTAGACTGCTCCATATGTGAGCACTACAGCACTTTGTACTTAGCTTGGCAGGGCAGAGTGAAGTGTGCTTGTGCAAAAGACAGACCAATGACACAGTGATGATGACATAGGATGTGTCATAATCATGAATCAGGGAAGAAGGATGGCAATCGCAACAAGATAAAAGGTGAGGGGTCAACACCAGAGATACCCAACATACGGGAAAGCACCTTATGTGAATATAATAAAAGGTCTTTTTTGTGCCTCACATAGGGGATTAGGAACATGCATGCAGCATACTCATATGTTGTTAAATAGGGTTTAAAAATACTGGCAGTGCTTTATATGGGGAAAATCTGGTGACAGGTTGTTATGATTGGGCTAGCGGAACGCACCTAATGAATGTATATATTTTATTAGGATAGATGCGTTCGCAGCCCGGGGTCCCCGTGCAGGAGAACCTGCTGCTAGCGAATAGCGGAACTAAATGGCAGCGTTAGATAACTCTGTTACTTCACAGAGCAGCCGCAAACTCAAAGCACTGCTCCCTGTTAGACTCCACAGAGGCACAGGCTAACTGTCTTAACAAGAGGAGTCAGTGGTCTTGCATGCACACGAAACTCCTCGCCGGAGGTGCCAGCATTCTAGGGGCTTATTTCAGCCAGGTCCCTGAACACTCAAGCATACAAACTCCTCGCTGGAGGTGCCAGCATTCTAGGGGCTTATTTCAGCTGGGTCCCTGAACTCACTCATACAAGACCACACTGGCGCAAAGTACATAAATGAAAGCAATACTAGCGCATGGCCATGCTGCCATGCGAGCCTTAAATAGTTGCAGCACATTCAGGACCTTCCTGGAAGGACCAATGAGAGGCTGCCACAGAGAGTGAGCACCTACAGGACCTTAGCTGCAGTGTCTGATCATGTGACCCTCGATCTTCACTCAGAGATCTTACACTGGGCATGCTCAGAATGAGAAAAGCAGGACTTAGTCCCAGAAGCGTCTGCTCGCCGCTACCCAACCCTGACTTCAATGGCAGAAGCAGGAAAAGCAGCAGTAACTCTCTGTACAGAGCCAGACTGAGTGAGCCGCTGGGACCGATGTCTCTGCTGAGCAGACTCCACTGCGGCACGAGAAGAATGGGAGACCGCAGCGGAGATGGCCCGAGATTCCCCCTGTGCAGAGATGGGAACTTGACCCCTAACATTACCCCCCCTCCTAGGGCCCCCCCTCCTTGGACCTCGCTAAGCTTGAAGGCAGCAATGAGCTGCGGAGCCCGAATGCGCTCAGCAGGCTCCCAGGACCTATCCTCAGGACCGTAACCCTTCCAGTCCACCAAATAAAATTTTTTGCCACGAACCACCTTGCACCCCAAAATAGCGTTCACCTCGTAATCATCCGTAGACGAACCCGATGTCCCGGCAGATGACTCAGAAAACCGGGACATGTATACAGGTTTCAAGAGGGACAGATGAAAGGTGTCGGTGATACCCAGGCGTGGCGGAAGGGCTGAATGGTAGACCACAGGGTTATCCTGTTCGAGGACCTTGAAAGGACCCAAGTAGTGAGGTGCAAACTTAGTAGACTCAACACGCAGCCTGATGTTACAGCCGGAGAGCCACACTAAGTCGCCAGGAGCAAAGGCCGGAGCGGGGCGCCGATGTGCATCGGCGGAGGACCTCATTCTCTCCTTGGAGGCCTGAATGGCATCCTGAGTGTGGTCCACAGCCCAGTCTTCCACCCTGGAGTCGGCAGAAGACACGGGCATAGGCACAGGTACCCGCGGATGCTGACCATAGTTGAGGAGGAATGGGGTTTGTCCAGTGGAGTCGGCTACCGCATTGTTCAGCGCAAACTCTGCCCACGGTAGAAAGTATGCCCAGTCATCCTGCCTGGCTGAGACAAAATGTCGCAGATATGTGACCAAGGTCTGGTTGGCCCTCTCTACCAATCCATTCTTCTCGGGATGATATGCGGAAGAGAGATTTAACTCAATGCTGAGAAGACGACAAAGCTCTCTCCAGAACGAGATGCAAACTGGGGACCCCGGTCACTGACAATCTTGTCTGGCATACCGTGTAGGCGAAAGATGTGCTTTATGAACAACGTTGCCAAGGCCCGTGCAGAAGGTAACCGCGGAAGCGGCACCAAATGCACCATTTTGGAGAAGTGATCAGTGATAACCCAAATGATGGTACAGCCCCGAGACTTGGGCAAACCCACCACAAAGTCCATCCCGACCATCTCCCAGGGCCTGTCTGCCACCGGCAATGGATAGAGTAACCCAGCTGGCCGTTGTCGGGGAGACTTATTTTTGGCGCAGGAGACACACGCCCAAATATAATCCCTGACATCACAGACCATATGTGGCCACCAATACGTCCTCGCCAACAGCTCAGATGTCCTTTTTGTCCCAAAATGTCCACCCACCCTGGACGAATGAGCCCACGAGAGAACCTCCGGATGCAAATTGGATGGTACAAAAGTCTTGCCCGGAGGCACAGACTCTAGCAAAACCGGAGCTACAGTTCTCAGGCTCTCAGTGGGGACAATAAGACGAGGCTCCTCTTCCTCCTCCACAGATGACACAACGGAGCGAGAGAGGGCATCGGCACGAATGTTCTTCTCCCCAGAAAGAAAGTGGAGGGTGAAATGGAACCAGGAGAAGAACAAGGACCATCTAGCCTGGCGAGAATTTAACCGCTGGGCTGTCTGTAGGTACACCAAATTTTTATGGTCTGTGAAGACTTGGAAAGGAAAACGAGCTCCCTCCAAGAGATCTCTCCACTCCGAGAAGGCCAACTTCATGGCCAGCAACTCCCTGTCCCCGATGGAATAATTCCTCTCTGCTGGTGAGAAGGTCTTTGAAAAGAAGAAGCAAGGATGCTTCCGACCTTGAGCATCCTTTTGGAAGAGGACTCCTCCACCACCAACAGATGAGGCATCCACCTCCATGATAAATGGTTTGTCTACATCGGGGCGATGTAGGATGGGAGCATTGGCAAAGTGTGACTTTATGGAATTAAAGGCCTTGGAGACCTCCTCAGACCACAATTTGAGATTTGCTCCCTTCTTGGTAAGGGCAACCAAGGGAGCTACCAACGTTGAGAAGTGTGGAATGAACTGTCGATAGTAGTTAATGAACCCCATAAAGCGCTGCACCGCTTTAAGAGAATGGGGTTCCTGCCAGTCCATCACAGCCTGTAGCTTGGCAGGATCCATAGCCAAACCCTGGGCAGAAATTATATAACCAAGAAATGGCAAGGACTCCAGCTCAAACACACACTTCTCCAACTTGGCGTAGAGGGAGTTTGCCCGTAAGAGGTCAAAGACTTTGCGAACATCTCTCCGATGGGAGTCGATATCTGGAGAGTAGATGAGAATATCATCCAGATAGGCTACGACTGAGGTGGTGAGCATATCTCGGAAGATGTAGTTCACAAAGTCTTGGAAAACGGCTGGGGCATTACAGAGCCCAAAGGGCATCACCAGATACTCATAGTGCCCATCCCTGGTGTTAAAAGCCGTCTTCCATTTGTCCCCCTCAAGGATGCGAATCAGGTTGTAAGCACCCTGCAGATCTAATTTTGTAAATACCATTGCTACCCGTAGCCTATCAAAAAGCTCAGATATCAGGGGTAATGGGTATTTGTTCTTAACGGTGATGGCGTTAAGACCCCTGTAGTCTATACATGGACGCAGTTCCCCATTCTTCTTCTGCACAAAGAAGAACTCAGCCCCAGCAGGCGACACTGACTTCCTGATGAACCCTCTTGCCAGATTTTCTTGGATGTACTGAGACATAGCCTCCGTCTCTGGGAGAGATAACGGATAAACTCGACCCCGGGGAGGCTCAGCACCAGGAAAGAGATCAATAGGACAGTCATAGGGGCGGTGAGGCGGAAGGGTCTCCACCGCCTTTTTGGAGAACACGTCCGCATAAGACCAGTAATGTTTGGGGAGAGAGGATAGATCTGTGGGTACCTCTGTAGTAGCAACCTGAACGCACTCCCTTTGACACCTACCCTCACAAGACTCACCCCATCCGAAAATTCTGCCTGAAGACCACTCGATATGTGGAGAGTGGTAGCGTATCCAAGGTATCCCCAACAGGACCTCATCAATACCCTCAGGTATGACGAGCAGAGATATTGTCTCCTGATGGGATGGCGACATGGACAGAGAAAAAGGAATGGTCTGGTGAGTTATCTGTGAAGGCAGTGTCGACCCATTCACCACTCGTACCGTAACCGGTTGCGCTAGCATAACCAGGGGTATTGCGTGATGTTGGGCAAAGGCGGAAGACATGAAATTGCCCTCTGCCCCAGAATCCACGCAGAGCTCTACTGAGTGGGAAGATGAGCCAATAATAATTGTCCCCTTAAAGGACAATTTTGAGGCAAACATCGCCGTATCTAGAGTACCTCCACCGACTACCACTAGAGGCTGACGTCTCCTTGACCGCTGGGAACATCTGGTGGCAAGATGTCCAGACTGCTGGCAAACATGACAAACCTTGGATGCCCAAGCGGTCCGGGACTTAGAATCCGCTCGTGACACCTCCCTGGCCTCATGTGACTCAGGAACCAGGACCGGAGATTCCAGAGGTCTGGCGAAGGTAGGAGCCAGCCGAAACCTCTGCCTACACTGGGCTCGCTCTAACCTCTGCTCGTAAAAACGGAGGTCAATACGGGTAGAGACAGTTATTAACTCCTCCAGTGTGGCTGGAATCTCCCTAGAGGCCAGAGCGTCCTTACCGTGATCAGCCAGCCCCCTCCAAAATATGGGGATAAGGGCTTTATCCGACCACTCCAGCTCTGAAGCTAAAGTTCGGAAACGGATGGCAAATTGGCTGACCAAGGACTCACCCTGAGTTAATGCCAGCAGTTGGAGTGCCGTATCATTGGTGACTTGAGGTCCTAGGAAGACCTGTTTCAGAGTGCTCAGAAACAACGGAGCACTCTGCACCACATGATCGCCACGCTCCCACAGCGGTGTAGCCCATTCCAACGCCCTGTCCGACAAGAGGGACACAATAAATCCCACCTTAGCGCGCTCTGTGGGAAAAAGTGCAGCCAGAAGCTCAAGGTGAATAGAGCACTGACTCACGAATCCCCTACAAGATCTGCTTTTTCCAGAAAATTTTTCTGGGAGCGGGAGGCGCGAAAATGTCGGAACAGGGGTGGCAGTGGACAAGGTTGCTGCAGCCACGCTAGCAGCCTGTACAGCAACTGCGGAAATACCCACAGCTGAGGTTGAGCTCTCGAGAGCCGCCAACCTACCCTCCAGCTGCTGGATATACCAGAAAGATTGCTGTATGTCTGCCATTTACTAGCCAGACCCTGGCGCTAGTATTATGTTATGATTGGGCTAGCGGAACGCACCTAATGAATGTATATATTTTATTAGGATAGATGCGTTCGCAGCCTGGGGTCCACCGTGCAGGAGAACCTGCTGCTAGCGAATAGCGGAACTAAATGGCAGTGTTAGCTAACTCTGTTACTTCACAGAGCAGCCGCGAACTCAAAGCACTGCGCCCTGTTAGACTCCACAGAGGCACAGGCTAACTGTCTTAACAAGAACAGTCAGTGGTCTTGCATGCACATGAAACTCCTCGCCGGAGGTGCCAGCATTCTAGGGGCTTATTTCGTCCAGGTCCCTGAACACTCAAGCATACAAACTCCTCGCCGGAGGTGCCAGCATTCTAGGGGCTTATTTCAGCCGGGTCCCTGAACTCACTCATACAAGACCACACTGGCGCAAAGTACATAAATGAAAGCAATACTAGCACATGGCCGTGCGGCCATGCGAGCCTTAAATAGTTGCAGCATGTTCAGGACCTTCCTGGAAGGACCAATGAGAGGCTGCCACAGAGCGTGAGCACCTACAGGACCTTAGCTGCAGTGTCTGATCATGTGACCCTCGATCTCCACTCAGAGATCTTACACTGGGCATGCTCAGAACGAGAACAGCAGGACTTAGTCCCAGAAGTGTCTGCTCGCCACTGCCCAGCACTGACTTCAATGGCAGAAGCAGGAAAAGCAGCAGTAACTCTATGTACAGAGCCAGACTGAGCGAGCCGCTGGGACCGATGTCTCTGCTGAGCAGACTCCACTGCGGCAGGAGAGAAGAATGGGAGACCACAGCGGAGATAGCCCGAGATTCCCCCTGTGCAGAGACGGGAACTCGACCCCTAACACATGTCCCCTTTAAAGGGTACCTGTCAGCTGAACCAAGGACAGCATAAATCAGAGACTGGCTATTATTAAAATGTTGTTCTGTTCTATCATTCCACTCTTCTTTTCCTACCATTGGCCTAACACTGGACGTAAAATTACAATTTCTCACCATAGAGATGTAATAAAATATTGTGATGTGCCAACAAAAGCTTCAACAATCTGAATGACATATCAAAACCATTGTGTGGCCAACAGAAGACAAATATAGCATAGACATCTATTAATAGAGTGTTGTAAAATCATGTTCCCTTTCAAAACAGGTCAATTAATAACTCTTATCAAAGGATGTATACTATGAGAAAAGGTATGGTAGGACTCATTTGTACATAAGGTACAGGTGCTTCTCACAAAATTAGAATATCATCAAAAAGTTAATTTATTGTAGTTCTTCAATACAAAAAGTGAAACTCATATATTATATAGAGTCATTAAAACAGAGTGATCTATTTCAAGTGTTTATTTCTGTTAAGGTTGATGATTATGGCTAACAGCAAATGAAAGCCCCAAAGTCTCATTATCTTAGTAAATTAGAATAATTAACCAAAAACACCTGCAAAGGCTTCCTAAGTATTTACAAAGGTCATTTAGTCTGTTTCAGTAGGATCCACAATCATGGGGAAGACTACTAACTTGACAGATGTCCAGAAGGTTGTCATTGACACACTCCCAAGGAGGGTAGCCACAAAAGCTCATTGCTAAAGAAGCTGACTGTTCACAGAATGCTGCACCCAAACATATTAATGGAAAGTTGAGTGGAAGGAAAAAGTGTGACAGATAGAAAAAGGTGCACAAGTAACTGGGGAAACCGTAGCCTTGAAAGAATTGTTAAAAAAGGCCATTCAAAAATTTGGGGGAGATTCACAAGGAGTGGACTGCTGCTGGAGTCATTGCTTCAAGAGACACCACACACAGACATATCCAGGACATGGGCTACAAGTGTTGCCTTCCTTGTATCAAGCCGCTCATGACCAATAGTCAACACCAGAAGCGTCTTACCTTGGCCAAGAAGAAAAATAACTGGACTGTTGCTCAGTGGTCCAAGGTATTGTTTTCAGATGAAAGTAAATTTTGCATTTCATTTGGAAATCAAGGTCCCAGAGTCTGTAAGAAGAGTGGAGAGGCCACAATCCAAGCTGCTTGAGGTTTAATGTGAAGTTTCCACAATCAGTGATGGTTTAGGGAGCCATATGATCTGCTGGTGTGGGTCCAATGTGTTTTCTGAAGACCACAGTCAGTGCAGCCATCTACCAGGAAATTTTAGAGCACTTCATCCTTCCCTCTGCCGACCCGCTTTTTTGGAGATGGATATTTCATTCTCCAGTAGGACTTGGCACCTGTACACCTTTCCAAAAGTACCAATACCTGGTTTAAAAACAGCAGTATCACTGTGCTTGATTAGCCAGCAAACTGATCAGATCTTAACCCCATAGGAATTTATGGAGTATTGTCAAGAGGAAGATGACAGATACCAGACCCAACAATGCAGTCGAGCTGAAGGCTGCTTTCAAAGCACCTCAGCAGTTCCACAGGCTGATCGCCTCCATGCCACCCCGAATTGATGTAGCAATTGATGCAAAAGGAGCCCTGACCAAGTATTGAGTGCATTTACTGAACATACATTTCAGTAGGCTAACATTTTGGATTTTAAAATCATTTTTCAAGCAATTTACTGAGATAATGACTTTTGAGTTTTCATTGGCTGTAAGCCATAATCATCAACAATAACAGAAATAAACACTTGATATAGATCACTCTGTTTGTCATGACTCTATATAATATATGAGATTCACTTTTTGTATTGAAGAACTGAAATAAATTAACTTTTTGCTGATACTCCAATTTTGTAAGGAGCACCTATAGATAGATATTGTATGTAACCTGGCCCCAGATGGTAGTCGTGTGAGAAGGCTGCCTCTTCCACAAAAGAGCCACTTACAGAAAATTGTGGTTGTGCATGTGTGACATTACGCCTGATTCTGCTGCCTCCACCGTCCAGTCTGATATACTTGGTGCAGTACTGCTTCCTTTAACCCTTTCAATCAGAAAGCCATACCAGTTCTTACAAACAATGTCGTTTTTATGCATGGCAAACTGGTGAACAAAGAGTAACAGTTTATGCATTCTTCATCGCCCTACATACAATACGCTGGCTTCTATCCCAAAGCTACAGTTAGCATTCTGCTTCTAGCAACAGGTATGGCAAATGGGGAGAAGTTTAGAATGCCTGAATTTTCCTTGGTGTAGAGTCATATGGGTCCAGGTGTATCACTATGACCCTATTTCCATGTTTCCTTGCTTAGATTTGTTCCAGAGGTCACATGTAGAGTCATTTCTCCCCAGATGAGTACCCCAAGTAGGGCACTAACTTTTCCCAAGGCCACCTTCTCACTGGACAGTTTTCTGGACTTGTTAACCTTTTTCTTACAGGGGTCTTCGCTTGCCTGTTATTGTCCTGCCTCCTACGAAACAAGTTCCTCTTCATGCTGAGCCTTTCATATCCCACCACTGGATCACCTGTGCTCTCCCTTTAACCTCCTCTCCAACACTAATAACTTACTTCCTATATCCCTAAACACTCTCCCTCTGGTCACCTCTTGGAACACACCTTCCTCCAGGGGCCGGCCTTGCAGTTAACCCTGCAGTTAACAAAAACAAAGGGTAAAATGTCCAGCTTCCAAAAAAATATTCCAAATTTATTGAGAGTAAATTGCAAAGTCAATTCAGATGATTCACATGATAGTGAGTAGCAGGCCTGCTACTCACTATCATGTGAATCATCTGAATGGACTTTGCGTTTTACTCTCAATAAATTTGGAATATTTTTTGTAAGCTGGATTTTTTCTCCTTTGTTTTTGTTCATTGTTCCACATGATGACTACAGGACATCCATAATTTCCCACAACACATGGGGAGCTGTTTTTTTCCTCTTTTTTGCTTGCAACCCTGCAGTTAACCCTGCAGGAACCTGATACAGACCACCACCACAGGGATAAATAATTTTTAGAATAAATAGAAACATAACAAAACATAATTTAATTATCATCTTTATGAGGGGGAAATAACGCCTTGTCCACCCTCGTACATACAGATAGATAAATATTATTATAATATTGATATAGTTCCCAACTCAGTGTCATACAATGCATTTACAGTATCTCTCCAGATAATACCACTAATCAATACCTAATAATACGGCCACATAGTACCCAAATATAAGTAGTATAAAGTACCCCAATAATACTGTCACAGATTTACCATATATTTTATCCTGTTATCACTAATAATTAGCAAAAAAATAACTGGGCCAATGTCTAGTAATTATGTACCTTTGAGGATTATTGCTGCTGTGAATTATTCTGTGGAGAGTTAAGATTGCTCCTACATAGCAATAACCAAAGGATTATACTGACTTTTGAGTGCCCTAGAATGCCTGCAAATACATATTTTTCAAAGTGTAACTGCACTTTCAGGTTACTTTACACTATTTTAGGTAATTAAATGGCATGTGTCTTTTTTTCGTAGTTTTCCTTTTCTGTCTGCAGTTGCTTCTCTATCTGTATTGTGACTTTTTCTTCGTATATCTTGTCCCCTTCCTCACTCTCCATGGATATCAATAGGAAGCAGGTTTAGTTTGATGGGTCAGTAAAGTCAGATCTGTAGACACATCTCAGCAGTTTTTGAGGATGAATGCTCAGTGCAGAAGACAAAAATCGACTGATAATTGTGGAAAGAGTTACTTTTTTTCCAAGAAGAATTATCCACAGGTTTCTTAATTACAGTTATTACATTTTAATAAGGATTTTTTTATTCCTATTTAACAATACAGACCAATGTTTTTCTGACCTTATAAAACATGCCATTTATTAGAATATATAAAAGTACATAATAAAAAAGAAAAACCTTCAACGTGACCTTGTCATGAAAGGAAAAAACAGCATAAATGTATGTACCTTTGAAACCAAATCTTTCTTTCCATACCGAAGCTCTTTCAGTTGGGCCTGTATACGTTTCGACTACAAAAAAAGAAAAGAAAAACAATATTAATAAAAAAGCTCATTGTAGGTTTCATATCGTAATTCTTGCTATGTTGTAAATCATAAAGGTCAAGCTTGTAAGTGATCTGATTAATCGTCACATACAATTATATCAGATGAATGACTTTTGCTTGAAATTTCAAATACAATAGTCATGCCAATAATTCTTTTGAGCATTAAAAAGCTATGGACAAAAGATTTGATAACCGTGTAAAAATTAAAAAAAAAGTTTATACATAATTCATAAAAAAAATCAGAAACTGAGTTTCTTTTTATCTTATCTTTACTGTACATATTAGATTTGTTTACATGTTTCACATACATTATTATAAAGTATATCAATTGGCCATAACATTATAAACCCCTGCCTAATATTGCCAGGTACCCTTAATGTCACAAAATTATCTCTGTTCCATTGAGTCCTGTATGCCACAGGGCCTAAAGATATGTGAGGGTGTCCTGTGGAATCGGATGCCAAAATGTTAGCAAGAGATCGCTCAAGCTTCATAGGCTGTAATATGAGTCCTCCATAGGTTAGATATTTAGGTTGGGTTGGATTAACATTTGCAAACTTGGAGGCTATACCCACAACATGAACTTTTTGACATGCTTTCCAAGCCATCCCTGAAGAATTTAGCAGAGAGACATAGTATCCATTTGAAAGAGTGCATAGCCATTCTGGTGTAGTGTTGCTATAAATGAGACTACATTATTCTGCAATATGTTTAGTTAAGCGACGAATGTCTCGGTGTTAATCCCCCATTCTGGCACAACTGCCAAGCTTGTTCTATCTACCCCTATATCCTTCTCTGCAGTAGTCGACTCCAGGTTTCTCTGTTAACCCAGCAAACTCCTGAGGCATCTTTGCAATAGACCTTTTATGGCTGGATTTGCAGAGGTCAAGCTGGAATTTAGTAACATTGACCACAGCTGTCTCAAGTTGGTAAGGAGATTGCATCTACTTCCTTTGGTTGAGCTCTGGCCAGTTGTCTATTATCTTCTCTACTATTCCATGCCACAGCCAACATTTTTCCAAGTTCAGTCCAACATGCTAGTTGTTGTCCTTACCAACCTCTCAACATGTAAGTTACCATGTTCTTGCAATGCTTTCAGTCATTTTCATTAGTAGTTCTTGCAATTATGGTAATGCTTCTCTTCAAGCATGTCTGTAGTTTGCATTTTCTTTTCTGCCATACCACTGTTATTAAAGGGAACCTGTCATCCCCAAAATCGATGGTGAGGTAAGCTCACCATCATCAGGGGCTTATCTTCAGCATTCTGTATTGCTGTAGATAAGCTGACGATGTTACCTGAAAGAGGAGAAAAAGACGTTAGATTATACTCACCCAGGGGCGGTCCCGCTCCGATGGGCATTTCAAGTCCAGTACAGCGCCTCCCATCTTCATTCCATGACGTCCACTTCTGGTCTTCATGCCACGGCTCCGGCGAAGGCGTACTTTGTCTGCCCTGGTGTGGGCAGAGCAAAGTACTGCAGTGCGCAGGCGCCAAAAAGGTCAGAGAGGCCCGGCGCCTGCGCACTGCAGTACTTTGCTTTGCCCTCAACAGGGCAGACAAAGTACGCCTGCGCCAGAGCCGCGGAATGAAGACCAGATGAGGATGCCATGGAATGAAGATAGGAGGCGCCGGAGAGGACCTGAGACACCCATCGGACCGGACCGCAGCGGGACCGCCCCTGGGTGAGTATAATCTAACCTCTTTTTCTCCTCTTTCAGGTAACATCAGGGGCTTATCTACAGCATTACAGAATGCTGCAGATAAGCCCCTGATGATGGTGAGCTTACCTCACCATCGATTTTGGGTGTGACAGGTTCCCTTTAATCATTGCTGAAATAGAGGATACCAGACTCCATTTACTTTTCAGTTACATTGTTGCTATTAAACATTGCTCTGCTGGAAGAAACTAAATTTAATTTTGGAGTGATAGTAGTGGGGAGGAAAGCTTACCATGATGAAAATCGCTGGACCAGTATTTCGACAGGAGCTCCTCCTGAGTGTGCTGGTTTTTTTGAGGTTTCATTTTTTATCATGTTTTAATTATTTTTTTCTAAATTAAGACAAGTTTTATATATCCTGGATTGATGTGCTGATGAACTTCCCTTTCGCTCTACTAAATGTAATTTACTTTTTAATTACTTCTGTGTTTAACTATTACCATGATGGAAGATATCAAACTGCATTCCTGTGATTACCTACTTCCCTGCTGAAAAATCACAGTTTTCAATACTAATATAAAAAACTGATTATCACATCCAAACATAAATCAGGTCGGAACAGGTGCTTACCTAGAGTCGCCAACTCATATACAATGAAACAGATAAGGCAGCACACGGTAACGCCATAACATGCAAACATATAATATGAAAATTGAATTGCATTACTGCACTAGAAATATGAAAACTTGAGAATACTTAGTGCATAAATTGGCCAATTCGTGTGTACCTGGCAGCCACGTTAAGGCGATTCTCATTGCCAGGACCTATTGCCAATCCTCTCTCTTTGAAGTCTATATCTCTGTGGAGGGGTAGAATCCTGCTGCAATTAAAAATACCTAAGGCTGAGGGGCAGAGTGCTCAGGCAGAAGGCTAATACAAATATTAAAAAAAACTGACAGTCTCATACAAATATAAATCAGATCTGAACAGATGCTGCTTACCTAGAGTTGCTAACTCATATACAATGAAACAGATAAGTCAGCACTCTATAGCGCTATAGCATGAAAGCATAAAATATGAAAATTGAATTGCCATACTGCACTAGAAATATGAAGAATTGAGAATGCTTAGCGCATAAATTGGCCAATTCATGTGTACCTGGCAGCCACATTAAGGCAATTTTCATTGCCAGGACCTATTGCCAATCCTCTCTTAGACAGTCTACATCTCTCTCTTTTCTGATGTTTATATTAGCCTTCTGATTGAGCCCTCCGCCCCTCAGCCTTAGGTATTCTTAATTGTAGCAGGATTCTACCCCTCCACAGAGATATATACTTCAGTCCAAGAGAGGATTCACAATAAGTCCCCTAGAGATGTAGACTGTCTAAGAGAGGATTGGCATTAGGTCCTGGCACCGAGAATCGCCAGGTACACATGAATTGGCCAATTTATGCGCTAAGCATTCTCAATTTTTCATATTTCTAGTGCAGTAATGCAATTCAATTTTCATATTTTATGTTTGCATGCTATAGTACTACAGAGTAATGCCTTATCTGTTTAATTTCACAGTTTTCCATATTGTCTCTTCCCATGAAGATTCACATATGTGCGCCCACAAGTTGTTACTCCTTAAGCTTGTACAGGTCATTTTATGTAAATACTTGTTTGGAAAGTTATTGCCTTACATTCATATTGTTGCACCTCTATGCTTGCACATACACATGGAGTCGTCATACTTTAGTGACATGGGAACACTTTTTGCTGGCAATTTGTTTATGATATACAGGCAACTGCGTTATGAGCAACTGGCCCATCTCATGTGATTCAGGTGTTCAGATCAAGACCAAATTGGCATGAAGCTTGAGATTAGCTTTAGAAAAAAAGAAATATGGTCCAATTTTTAAATATTTACTATTAGATATACATATTTGTTTGCACTGAGCAAAATTGAGGCCATACAGTACAGACCAAAAATTTGGACACACCTTCTCATTTAAAGATTTTTCTGTATTTTCATGACTATGACTATGAAAATTGTACATTCACACTGAAGGCATCAAAACTATGAATTAACACATGTGGAATTATATACTTAACAAAAAAGTGTGAAACAACTGAAAATATGTCTTATATTCCAGGTTCTTCAAAGTAGCCACCTTTTGCTTTGATGTCTGCTTTGCACACTCTTGGCATTCTCTTGATGAATGGTCTTCCAACAATCTTAAAGGAGTTCCCAGAGATGCTTAGCACTTGTTGGCCCTTTTGCCTTCACTCTGCGATCCAGCTCACCCCAAACCATCTTGATTGGGTTCAGGTCTGGTGACTGTGGAGGCCAGGTCATCTGACGTAGCACCCCATCACTCTCCTTCTTGGTCAAATAGCCCTTACACAGCCTGGAGGTGTGTTTGGGGTCATTGTCTTGTTGAAAAATAAATGATGGTCCAACTAAACGCAAACCGGATGGCATAGCATGCCACTGCAAGATGCTGTGGTAGCCATGCTGGTTCAGCATGCCTTCAATTTTGAATAAATCCCCAACAGTGTCACCAGCAAAGCACCCCCACACTATCACACCTCCTCCTCCATGCTTCACAGTGGGAACCAGGCATGTAGAGTCCATCCGTTCACCTTTTCTGCGTCGCACAAAAACACGGTGGTTGGAAACAAAGATCTCAAATTTGGACTCCTCAGACCAAAGCACAGATTTCCACTGGTCTAATGTCCATTCCTTGTGTTCTTTAGCCCAAACAAGTCTCTTCTGCTTGTTGTCTGTCCTTAGCAGTGATTTCCTAGCAGCTATTTTACCATGAAGGCCTGCTGCACAAAGTCTCTTCTTAACAGTTGTTGTAGAAATGTGTCTGCCGCTAGAACTCTGTGTGGCATTGACCTGGTCTCTAATCTGAGCTGCTGTTAACCTGCAATTTCTGAGGCTGGTGACTCGGATAAACTTATCATCAGAAGCAGAGGTGACTTGGTCTTCCTTTCCTGGGGCGGTCCTCATGTGAGCCAGTTTCTTTGTAGCCCTTGATGGTTTTTGCCACTGCACTTGGGGACACTTTCAAAGTTTTCCCAATTTTTCGGACTGACTGACCTTCATTTCTTAAAGCAATGATGGCCACTCGTTTTTCTTTACTTAGCTGCTTTTTTCTTGCCATAATACAAATTCTAACAGTCTATTCAGTAGGACTATCAGCTGTGTATCCACCAGACTTTGCACAACACAACTGATGGTCTCAACCACATTTATAAGGCAAGAAATCCCACTTATTAAACCTGACAGGGCACACCTGTGAAGTGAAAACCATTCCCGGTGACTACCTCTTGAAGCTCATCAAGAGAATGCCAAGAGTGTGCAAAGCAGTCATCAAAGCAAAAGGTGGCTACTTTGAAGAACCTAGAATATAAGACATAATTTCAGTTGTTTCACACTTTTTTGTTAAGTATATAATTCCACATGTGTTAATTCATAGTTTTGATGCCTTCAGTGTGAATGTACAATTTTCATAGTCATGAAAATACAGAAAAATCTTTAAATGAGAAGGTGTGTCCAAACTTTTGGTCCTGTACATATAAAAGGTCCGGCAAATCACTTCACCTACATCAAATAACTGGACTCAAACAGTCAATGGTATGCCCACCTAAACTTCCCATTCTCCATCTGATAAGTTATCATTTCAGTTTTGTTCACACCTACGAGAGAGGGTTTGAGGGGAAGGAGTATTATTAAAACGATTCTCCCACTATCCACTTGCAAACAAAAAAATGTAAAAGGCAGAGGGATATGTATAACATTAAAAAAGCTACAGTCACCATTTACAACACAGGAAGGTCTAATGCAGGTCACTTCAGCAATGACAACCAAAGCAGCCTGTGCTAAAGTCACTGTGTTAAAACCAGTAAGTATGCCTTCTATTATTATTGTTATCGTTATTGTTATTATTACTACTACAGCTTACGTTCTATGCCTTTTGAAAACACTTATGTATCCCATTTAAAATAAAAAAAATAGCATAATCTTTAGTACCCTTCCAGAACAATACTTTTATTATTCACTCAAAGCTGTTCATTCTGGAAAGGAAATAGTTAAACAACTTATTAATTAGCATGAACAAAGATTAACGATATGCGAATCATAATTTTCACTAGAATGTAATAAACTAATTTTGCTCTCAGCCATAAAAAGAAAAGATCAGTGCCCTCACCTCCTCAGCACGAAGTCCACAAATCTTGTTTCCCGACAATAGTTTGTTTTTCAAGCTTTTGTTCTGGAAATGAAACAAATCTATTTAGTTGGTAAAAAATATGACAAGTTTCCATTGTTGTACAATATCCGATAGATTTTTAGATTATGCATCAAGGCCAAAATCAAATTTCAATATGTAATGTTGTATTTGCTTTTAGTGAGCGGTGGATAAAATTACCGGTATATGTCTGAAGTAGTTTATTTTCACAGAACACACCTTTTGTCAATCTGATCCTCATGGGTGGGGTTTGTGTGGATGGGCATGAAGCTGTTGACATTTATCTTGATTCGTATAATTGATCTTTTATATTAAATTGAATACAACTGGGGAATCTGGGCAGCATAAGGATTGGGTATACTTCTTACAATTCTAGTTATTCACCCACACATTGCGAGAAGTGAGAAGGATAGTCCAGAGGAGGCCATATCCTTGGCGCAACCTGTGTTGTCAAAAAGGTGCACAAGAGGTAAGGGGGTCCACTTTCATCTTCAAATTTGCAAGCCAGCTCTTTCACAGACACAAAGAAGGGCCCACACACTGTTCTTGCATGGGTGCTCTTTTCTGGCTATCTATCATTAGGATAGATGAGAAGAAATGCAGACTACTGTGGGAGCTGTTGCTTTCTAACACCGTGCATGAATTTGTATTCCTTTGTTGGAAAACGACATCATGGTCCTGTCTTTTGTCATATATAATGACTAGATAAGGCAAAAGAATACAGCAGCCTCTACAGCATGAGAACGAAGACTTATGTAAATATTGAATTTATGACATTTGCATTGCATTACTGTTAAATAGAATATACTTATTAAGAGTACTTAGCACACAACTTGGCCAATCCATTAGAACCTATCAGTCACGGCAAGGCATATATTTCCTTAGCAAGACCCTAAAACTAATATTTATCAAACATACCTCTTCCAAATTAAAAACCTACAAATTTGATGGGTAGGTAGGATCTAGCACTAATTTAAAACAGCCTTAGGCTGAAAGGAGGAGTGCTCTGTCAAATATAGAGGCAGCAATCATTTCTAATAGTAGACTACAAAATCAAGAACAGACCAACATCCCCTCATTGAATAAAGCAATTGTGAACAAGTTCAAGAGAAGGAAGGAGTCACAATCCATCCTGCAGTGTTTGGGATGGGTTTTTGCTAAGTAATATGACTGCAGCCATTTAAAAAAACAACCTACTAGTTGTCCCTTAGACGCAAATATACAATGACAAGTATTCATCAATTTTTCAATATTTTTTTTTATGTATTAGTTTTCTTTATTTCCTAGAAAACACCCTTAAATGACCCAAAATTTTCATTTGAATATGGGAATCATTTTTGTAAAAGGATAAGGTTGAGCAGCAGAGGGTTAAAAGAATGAAACTCATATAATAAGCAAAATGGGAGATTTAATTTGAGCTAGGAAATTTCTATCAATTTACCCTCAGTCTTTAGACTAATTCATTAACATTGTAAATCAGGATACATTGTGTAAAAAATAAATTAATCTGCTACATTGACAAATTGACCTTTTAGTACTGCAGTCATAATACAAATATACATTCATTTAACTTCCATTATACCCTTAAAAGAAAGTATTAAAACCCACTCAAATATTAAAGATGAACTTGAAATGATCATTTTGCAATGTGCTTATAATTAATAAAGAATGGGAAAATACTGCTCATAATAGTTACTGAAAGACCACTATCATGATTCATAAATGCAATAAGAAAATGTGAACTTCAATGACAAAAATAGTTACTTGAAAAATTTAGCAAAGTAAAAGAACGGCAATGCAAATAATCTACAGTGAAACTGTTTACATATTTTCCTAAGTACTAGAATTAAAGGGCTTGTCCCCAAATCCAGCACTGAGTCACTGGCACTACTCCAAGTGTCAATTATTGGCTGCGGCCCTAGCATAACATCAACATTGCCCAGCCATTCAGTGAGGCCCGCAGCTCTGTGGGGGCATTCCATCTAAACAGAGTGTCATGATCTAGAACAGGGTTTGCTTTCTTCCCGTCCTGATCAGGTTAATTTTATACGCCTCTATTTGATTCAGGGGCGGCTATTTAGTGGTATCACTGCCTAGGTCCGATGTCGGTGATAGTTCCGGTCCCACGGCTAGAGCAGCTGACCTAGGTTACTCTGTGTGATTCTATTGTTCCCAGTCTTCCTGTGTAGGGTCTGCCCAGTTTCCCTGTGCCCCTGCCCTACACCTCTGTGTATGCTTGGCTCCCACGTGTATGACTCTGCTCGTTTCTTGACCTGTTTCTCTGTCCTCTGATGTGGTACTGCTCCATCTTCTCTGGCTTCGGACCCCTTTGCTTGCCCCTGACTTGGTCTCCGTCTCCTCCTTGTGTCACTATGCTCCCGGCTAGTTCTCGATCCCCTGGCTTGTCACTCACCATGCTCTTATCATTCCCTCTTGGTTGCCACTCTCCCCCGCAGGCCTCCATCACCTGGACTCAGATCCGGCACCTCTCATGTCTTTGGTCCAGGTCCCGGGTAACCAGCAGTCTCCTCACCGGCTTGGTCACGCCACATTTTTGCAATGTCGGCCCTGCTTTCCAGCAGATCCTAGGGTTTTGCCTCCTGCGCCGCAGAACTGCCTAGTGGTCACTGCAGTATCGCGTCCTGAGTGATGCGACACAGAGCCACTGAGCTTCTGATGTGATGTTAGTGCCACAAACAATATGGGAAACATGTGCAGTACCAAAGACTCAGCGCTGGACGCAGAAATGAAGAATAAAGAGCACTTCATTTTATAACAATCTACAGCCTCTGATGAAAATTTTTCAAAAGAGGTAAACTATTTTAAATAATAAAAGACTTCATGCAAATGGTGCAGAAATTTCGATAAGGAATGCATATTGCTGGTAGTAAAATTATGCTTGGCATGAGTTCTTAAAAATTCCATACAATGTTTCTAAGTGATAAGAAATGAAACTAGTACTACATGTTTGCCAGCATGTCATTTGACTAAGTCAAGTGGTTAAGGAGGTCAAATACTAATTGATGTAATAGACCAGTTTAAATGAAATAGTTAATACATTAAGACTGGGTTACACATTACAATAACTCTTACATCCACAAAGCATATTGGCAAAATGAACAATGGAAAATACACAAATGTACATAGGAGTAAGTAGAGTTCATTAGAGGAGACTTAATGATCTCGAAAATTACAGTAGGCGCAACACCATAAACAACACCGTTACATTGACTGCAATTGTTAGTGTAGACAATACAATGAGTAAGGCTCTATAAGAAGATATTATATATATAGACTTGTTTTGTAACTCAACTGTGCTAACCACCCACATGAAGGAGACAGATGCTAAGCAAGGAAAGTTATCAAGTCCTGACCCTACCCGACTACGTAGGCACTGTCAGAGACTAGAGTGACACACTCAAATGAGAAGACAGAGTGGTAGAGTATCCACTCACATAACCACACATAAATGATACTAGCGAGACAAATGACAATATTTCCACCAGTGCCTCTGGAAAATTGTTAGTCAACTGTTACCCCTACTTTTATGCGATACATGTGATTGCTAACTGTGGGACTGAGATGAGAGGGATTTTGGAGTTCAATATTCACTAGATTTTTTACTAAGGGAGGTGGAGCCATATTGCTTTACCAGAACCTTTGTGCACTAGTAATGTGGAAAACCTCTTTTTTGAAGCTAACAAATCTGAATAGGGACTTTTTTTGCACAATGAGTTGAAGTTTAAATTGGTACCATTTTGAGGTGCAGAACATTTTTTTTTATCATTTTTAAAGCTAAGTGCACAATTCCCTGATCTATGCCTAGTTCTTGCATCAGGAATTTCATCCTCTCTAAAAAAAAAAAAATGAGATTAAGTTGAAGCATCGAATGGAACCACACACTACAATGAGATATACATAGTGTCAATTTGAAGTTCATCTGGCTTCTGTTACAGTAGTTTCCATTTTAGGCACATACCACTAGGGTCAAACACACTTTTGTGCACTAAAAAGATGCACAGGCTAAACAAAGCCCAATGTGACTCCATCTGCCTCATTAAAGGGAATTATTTTGTTGGGTGTTTTGATGAAATCAAGTTTTTTTATGTAACTGGAAACCCAGAGGTAAGTGCTCAGAGGAAAGCACAGGATAAACGTGAATAAAGCCTTCTACTGATTTTTGCAAGGCAGATTGAATAAATAAACAGAAGTTCAAGAATTGATACATTTTTTTCTAAACAAGTCACAGTGAGGTATAAGTGATAAGACAAATTTATTCTTTGTGTCACTATTAGAGATGAGCGGATCTTTTGAAATGCACATTCACCATATTCAACTAACTCTCCCTGTTAGGGTTTGGCGGAACGCACCATATATATTTAAAGAGTAATAGGTGCGTTCGCAATGCGGGGTCCACCGTGCAGGAGTAAAACCTGCTGCTAGTAACTGATGGTACTATATGGCGGTATAAGTGATCTCTGTTACTTAACAGAGTCACTTAAGACAAGAGAACGCTGTGCCCTGTCGACCTCTCAGAGGTACACAGCTAACAAATAGAGCGAACAGTGATCAATGCAGTCAGAATAGCACACGCAAAACTCCTCACCAGAGGAGCCGGTTATTATGATCCTAGTGGCTGAGGATCACAAAACGGACTAGCTAAGTTTATGAACATAGACACGAGCTCTAGGGAGGTGGTAACTGGACTGACCGCAAAACCTGATCCTAACCAAACACACTAAAGGTAGCCGGTGAAAGTGCCTAAATTCCTAGACGTCTCGACGCAGCCTGAGAAACTAGCTACCCCTAGAGAGAAAGAAAGTAAGACCTCACTTGCCTCAGAGAAATAACCCCAAAGATATAGAAAGCCCCCAACAAATAATAACGGTGAGGTAAGGGGAAAATACAAACGTAGAAATGAAACAGATTCAGCAAATGAGGCCCGCTAATACTAGATAGCAGAAGACAGATAGGAAACTGTGTGGTCAGTAGAAAACCCTATACAAAATATCCATGCTGAGAATTCAAGAACCCCCACACCAACTAACGGTGTGAGGGGAGAAACTCAGCCCCCTAGAGCTACCAGCAAGCGAGGAAATCACATATTAGCAAGCTGGACAAGGACAGATAATAAACCAAGAAACATATTGAACACTGATGATCAAAAAATGAACAAACAGAAATTTAGCTTCTCTTGAAGAGACTGATAACTAAGGACTGCAGGAGAGCTCCAAAATAGCACTGAAGACATTGACAGCAGGCAACAACTGAGAGTCCAGGTGAACTAAATAGGAAACAAGCTAACAGATAATGAGACAGCTGATCAAGCCTCAGACCTGCAGAATGACACAAAGAGCCACCAGAGGGAGCCCAAAGACAGCACTCACACAGTACCAGTTGTGACCACAAGAGGGAGCCCAAAAACAGAGTTCACAACAGTCCCCCCCCTTGAGGAGGGGTCACCGAACCCTCATCAAAACCCCCAGGGCGATCAGGATGAGCCACATGGAAGGCATGAACCAAATCGGCCGCATGAACATCAGAGGCGACAACCCAGGAATGATCCTCCTGACCATAGCCCTTCCACTTAACCAAATACTGAAGCCTCCGTCTAGAAATACGAGAATCCAAGATCTTCTCCACCACGTACTCCAATTCGCCCTCAACCAGCACCGGGGCAGGGGGTTCAACAGAAGGAACCACAGGCACCACATACCTCCGCAACAAAGACCTATGGAACACGTTATGAATGGCAAATGACGCTGGGAGGTCCAAACGAAATGACACCGGGTTAAGGATTTCCAAAATCTTATAAGGACCGATGAAGCGAGGCTTGAATTTAGGAGTGGAAACCTTCATAGGAACATACCGAGAAGACAGCCATACCAAATCCCCAACAAGAAGTCCGGGACCCACACCGCGACGGCGGTTGGCAAAGCGCTGAGCCTTCTCCTGTGACAACTTCAAATTGTCCACCACATGGTTCCAAATCTGTTGCAACCTATCCACCACAGAATCCACCCCAGGACAGTCAAAAGGCTAAACCTGACACGAGGACAAACGAGGATGAAAACCAGTATTGCAGAAAAAAGGCGAAACCAAAGTAGCAGAACTAGCCCGATTATTAAGGGCAAACTCGGCCAATGGCAAAAAAGTCACCCAATCATCCTGATCAGCAGAAACAAAACATCTTAAATAAGTTTCCAAGGTCTGATTAGTTTGCTCGGTTTGGCCATTCGTCTGAGGATGGAAGGCCGACAAAAAAGACAAATCAATGCCCATCTTAGCACAAAAGATCCGCCAAAATCTGGACACAAACTGGGATCCTCTGTCAGACACAATATTTTCAGGGATGCCGTGCAAGCGAACCACATTCTGAAAAAATAGAGGAACCAAATCGGAGGAGGAAGGCAACTTAGGCAAGGGCACCAAATGGACCATTTTGGAAAAACGATCACACACCACCCAGATGACAGACATTCTCTGAGAGACTGGAAGATCCGAAATAAAATCCATGGAAATGTGCGTCCAAGGCCTCTTCGGGACAGGCAAAGGCAAAAGCAAACCGCTGGCACGAGAACAGCAAGGCTTAGCCCGAGCACAAATCCCACAGGACTGCACAAAGGAACGCACATCCCGCGACAAGGAAGGCCACCAGAAGGACCTAGCCACCAAATCTCTGGTACCAAAAATCCCAGGATGACCCACCAACACCGAAGAATGAACCTCGGAAATAACTCTGCTGGTCCATCTATCTGGGACAAACAGTCTCTCTGGTGGGCAACGGTCAGGTCTATCCGCCTGAAATTTCTGCAGCACTCGTCGCAAATCTGGGGAAATGGCAGAAAAAATCACTCCCTCTCTGAGGATACCAGCCGGCTCTGAAACTCCCGGAGAGTCAGGCACAAAACTCCTAGAAAGAGCATCAGCCTTCACGTTCTTCGAACCAGGCAGGTACGAGACCACGAAATCGAAACGGGAGAAAAACGACCCAGGAGCCTGTCTAGGATTCAGCCGCTTGGCAGACTCGAGATAAATCAGATTTTTGTGATCAGTTAAGACCACTACACGATGCTTAGCTCCCTCGAGCCAATGTCGCCACTCCTCAAATGCCCACTTCATAGCCAACAACTCCCGATTACCAACATCATAATTCCGCTCGGCAGGCGAAAACTTTCTTGAAAAGAAAGCACAAGGCTTCATCACAGAGCAATCAGAGCTTCTCTGCGACAAAACAGCCCTTGCTCCAATCTCAGAAGCATCAACCTCGAACTGAAAAGGAAGAGAGACATCAGGCTGACACAAAACTGGAGCCAAAGAAAACCGGCGCTTCAGCTCCCGAAAGGCTTCCACGGCCGCAGGAGACCAATTAGTCACATCAGAACCCTTCTTGGTCAAATCCGTCAAGGGTTTAACCACGCCAGAAAAATTAGCAATGAAGCGACGGTAAAAATTAGCAAAACCCAAGAACTTCTGAAGACTCTTAACAGATGTAGGCTGAGTCCAGTCATGAATAGCCTGGACCTTGACTGGGTCCATCTCAATAGTAGAAGGAGAAAAAATAAAACCCAAAAAGGAAACCTTCTGTACTCCGAAGAGACATTTTGAGCCCTTCACAAATAAGGCATTAGCATGCAGGACCTGAAATACCATCCTGACCTGCTTCACATGGGACTCCCAGTCCTCAGAAAAGACCAAAATGTCATCCAGATACACAATCATAAATTTATCCAGATATTCTCGGAAGATGTCATGCATGAAGGACTGGAACACAGAAGGAGCATTAGAGAGTCCAAAAGGCATCACCAAGTACTCAAAATGGCCTTCGGGCGTATTAAATGCTGTTTTCCATTCATCCCCCTGCTTAATGCGCACAAGGTTATACGCACCACGAAGATCTATCTTGGTGAACCAACTGGACCCCTTAATCCGAGCAAACAGATCAGACAACAATGGCAAAGGATACTGAAATTTGACTGTGATTTTATTTAGAAGACGATAATCTATACAAGGTCTCAGAGAACCATCCTTCTTGGCCACAAAAAAGAATCCTGCACCAAGAGGGGAGGAGGACGGGCGAATATGTCACTTCTCTAAAGACTCCTTTATATAGCTCCGCATTGCGGCATGTTCTGGTACAGACAAATTAAAAAGTCGTCCCTTAGGGAACTTACTACCAGGAATCAAATTTATAGCACAATCACAATCCCTGTGAGGAGGCAGGGCACCGGATCTGGGCTCATCAAATACATCCTGGTAGTCCGACAAAAACTCAGGGACCTCAGAAGGAGTGGAAGAAGCAATTGATACCAAAGGAGCATCGCCATGAATCCCCTGGCAACCCCAACTTGACACAGACATAGCTTTCCAATCCAGAACTGGATTATGGGCCTGCAGCCATGACAGACCCAACATGACAACATCATGCAAATTATGCAGCACAAGAAAGCGAATCACCTCCTGATGCACAGGAGTCATGCACATGGTCACTTGAGTCCAATATTGAGGCTTATTCTCAGCCAATGGTGTAGCATCAATTCCCCTCAGTGGAATAGGGAATTCCAAAGGCTCCAGGACAAAACCACAGCGCCTGGCAAACGAAAAATCCATCAGATTCAGGGCAGCACCTGAATCCACAAAAGCCATAACCGAGTAGGATGACAAAGAACAAACTAAAGTAACAGACAAAATGAATTTAGGCTGTATAGTACCAATGGTGACAGGTTTAGCGATTTTTTTAACGCGCTTAGAGCATGCTGAGATAACATGAGTTGAATCACCACAGTAAAAGCACAACCCATTTTGACGTCTATGATTTTGCCGCTCAATTCTGGTCAGAACTCGGTCACATTGCATAGACTCAGGTCTCTGTTCAGAAAACACCGCAGATTTGCGCTCCCGCAAACGCCGATCAATCTGAATGGCCAAAGCCATTGAGTCATTCAGACTTGCAGGCGTGGGGAACCCCACCATAACATTCTTAATGGCTTCAGAAAGACCTTCTCTGAAATTTACAGCCAGGGCACACTCATTCCATTGAGTAAGCACCGACCATTTCCGAAATTTTTGACAATACACCTCAGCTTAATCCTGGCCCTGAGAAAGAGCCAGCAAGGCCTTTTCTGCCTGGTTCTCAAGATTAGGTTCCTCATAAAGCAGTCCAAGCGCCAGAAAAAATGCATCCACATTCAGCAATGCAGGATCTCCTGGCACCAGAGACAAAGCCCAATCTTGAGGGTCGCCACGTAACAAGGAGATAACAATTTTAACTTGCTGAGCGGAATCACCAGAGGAACGAGGTCTCAAAGATAGAAATAATTTACAATTATTCTTAAAATTCAGAAACCTAGATCTATCTCCAGAAAACAACTCAGGAATAGGTATTTTAGGCTCTGACATAGGGCTATGAACAACAAAATCCTGAATGCTTTGCACCCTTGCAGCAAGATGATCCACACTAGAAGTCAGACTCTGAATATCCATGTCTGCAGCTGAACACAAAACCACCCAGAGATTAAGGTAATGAGAGAAGCTGGACAGACTGCAGCAAAGATAGAGAGGAAAAAAATTGTACTCAGGGCTTCTCTTATCCCACTTCTGCGATGCATTAAACACTTTTCGGCCTGCTGTACTGTTATGATCCTAGTGGCTGAGGATCACAAAATGGACTAGCTAAGTTTATGAACATAGACAAGAGCTCTAGGGAGGTGGTAACTGGACTGACCGCAAAACCTGATCCTAACCAAACACACTAAAGGTAGCCGGTGAACGTGCCTAAATTCCTAGACGTCTCGACGCAGCCTGAGAAACTAGCTACCCCTAGAGAGAAAGAAAGTAAGACCTCACTTGCCTCAGAGAAATAACCCCAAAGATATAGAAAGCCCCCAACAAATAATAACGGTGAGGTAAGGGGAAAATACAAACGTAGAAATGAAACAGATTCAGCAAATGAGGCCCGCTAATACTAGATAGCAGAAGACAGATAGGAAACTGTGTGGTCAATAGAAAACCCTATACAAAATATCCACGCTGAGAATTCAAGAACCCCCACACCAACTAACGGTGTGAGGGGAGAAACTCAGCCCCCTAGAGCTACCAGCAAGCGAGGAAATCACATATTAGCAAGCTGGACAAGGACAGATAATAAACCAAGAAACATATTGAACACTGATGATCAAAAAATGAACAAACAGAAACTTAGCTTCTCTTGAAGAGACTGATAACGAAGGACTGCAGGAGAGCTCCAAAATAGCACTGAAGACATTGACAGCAGGCAACAACTGAGAGTCCAGGTGAACTAAATAGGAAACCAGCTAACAGATAACGAGACAGCTGATCAAGCCTCAGACCTGCAGAATGACACAAAGAGCCACCAGAGGGAGCCCAAAGACAGCACTCACACAGTACCAGTTGTGACCACAAGAGGGAGCCCAAAAACAGAGTTCACAACAGCCGGTATTCTAGGGGCTTATTTCAGCTGGGCCCTGAATCCACTCACACAAAACTCCTCACCGGAAGTGCTGGTATTCTAGGGGCTTATTTCAGCCGAACCCTGAAATCACAAACACATGACCACACTGGCGCAAAACACACAACTTAGTTGATACTAGCGCGTGGCCGTGTGGCCAGGCGAGCCTTTTATAGCTGCAGCAACTAAAGGACCTTCCTAGAGGACCAATGGGAGCTGCTACAGTACCTGAGCCACTTCAGAACCTTCCTAGAGGACCATTGGGAGCTGTTGTAGTACCTGAGCATGTGAACCCTGACCTCCAATGAGAGGACTTACCCTGGGCATGCTCAGAAGTGGAAAAGCTGGACTTAGTCCCAGAGACGTCTGCTCGCCGCTGACCGGTACTGGCAGCAATTGCTGAGCCTGGAAAGGCAGCAGTAACCATCCACACCGTATCAAGCTGAGAGAGACACTGGGACCGACATCTCCGCTGAGCAGGCTCCACTGCGGCTGGAGAAGAATGGGAGACCGCAGCCGAGATTCCCCCTGTGCAAAGGCGGGAACTCGACCCCTAACATTACCCCCCCTCCTAGGGCCCCCCTCCTTGGACCTGCTACGCTCGAAGGCTGCAATAAGCTGCAGAGCTCGAATGTGCTCAGCAAGTTCCATAGACCTGTCCTCTGGGCCAAAACCCTTCCAGTCCACCAAATAAAATTTCTTGCCATGTACCACCTTGCACCCCAAAATAGCATTCACCTCGTAATCGTCCGTAGACAAATTTGATGTCTCGCAGATGACTCAGAGAACCGGAACATGTATATGGGCTTCAAGAGGGACACATGAAAGGTGTCGTGATACCTACGTGTGGAGGAAGGGCCAGATGGTAGACCACAGGGTTAACCTGTTCGAGGACCTGGAAGGGACCCAAGTAGCGAGGTGCAAACTTAGTGGACTCAACATGCAGCCAAAAGTTACGGGCGCAGGGCCACACTAAGTTGTCAGGAGCAAAGGTCAGAGCGGGGCACTGTTGAGCATCGGCGGAGGACCTCATTCTCTCCTTGGAGGCCCGATTGGCATCCTGAGTGCAGTCCCAAATGTTCTGTGCCTCCACAGCCCAGTCTGCCACCCTGGAGTCGGCGGAAGACACAGGCATGGGCACAGGAACCCGCGGATGCGGGCCGTAATTAAGGAGGAATGGAGTCTGACCGGTGGAGTAAGCTACGATGTTGTTAAGTGCAAACTCCACCCATGGTAGTAAGGATGCCCAGTCATCCTACCTGGCAGAAACAAAATGACGTAGATATGTGAACAGAGTCTGGTTGGCCCTCTCTACCAACCCATTCATCTCAAGATGATATGCCGAGGAGAGATTCAACTCAATGCTGAGTAGAGGACAAAGCTCTCTCCAGAATCGGGACACAAACTGGGGACCCCTGTCACTAACAATTTTGTCCGGCACATCATGTAGGCGAAAGATGTGTTTGATAAACAACACTGCCAGTGCCGGTGCAGAAGGTAGCTGTGGAAGAGGCACCAAGTGCACCATTTTGGAAAAATGGTCAGTGATCACCCAAATAATGGTGCAGCTACGAGACTTGGGTAAGCCCACTACAAAATCCATCCCGACCATCTCCCAGGGCCTGTCCGCCACCGGCCATTGACGAGGAGACTTATTCTTGGCACAGGAGACACATGCCCGAACATAGTCTGCAATGTTACGGGCCATATGTGGCCACCAGTATGTCCTCGCCAATAGCTCAGATTTCCTTTTGGACCCAAAATGTCCACCCACCCTGGACGAGTGAGCCCAAGAGAGAACCTCCGGATGCAGACTGGATGGCACAAAAGTCTTGCCTGGAGGCACAGACTCTATCGAAACTGGGGCCACAGTTCTCAGACTCTTGGTAGGGACAATAAGCTGAGGCTCCTCTTCCTCCTCCTCAGATGATACAACGGAGCAAGAAAGAGCATCGGCACGAATGTTCTTCTCCCCAGAAAGGAAATGGAGGGTGAAATGGAACCGGGAGAAGAACAAGGACCATCTGGCCTGGCGAGAATTTAACCGCTGGGCTGTCTGTAGGTAAACCAAATTCTTGTGGTCTGTGAATAATTGGAAAGGAAAACGAGCCCCCTCCAAAAGATGTCTCCACTCAGAGAAGGCCAACTTTATTGCTAGAAACTCCCTGTCCCCGATGGAATAATTCCTCTCTGCTGGTGTGAAGGTCTTGGAATAGAAGAAGCAAGGATGCTTCCGACCTTGAGCATCCTTTTGAAAGAAGAATGCTCCAGCACCAACGGAAGAGGCATCCACCTCCATTATAAATGGCTTATCTACATCGGGGCGATGTAGGATGGGAGCGCTAGTAAAATGGGACTTAATAGGAGTGAAGGCCTTGGAGACCTCCTCAGACCGCAACTTGGGATTTGCTCCCTTCTTGGTGAGGGCTACCAAGGGAGCTACCAAAGTTGAGACATGAGGAATGAACTGGCGATAATAGTTAATGAACCCCATAAAGCACTGCACCGCTTTAAGAGAATGGGGTTCTTGCCAGTCCATCACAGCCTGTAATTTGGCAGGATCCATAGCCAATCCCTGAGCGGACATGATATAGCCCAGGAAAGGTAAGGAATATTGCTCAAATTTCTCCAACTTGGCGTAGAGGGAATTAGCTCGTAAGTGGTCGAAGACTTTGCAAACATCTCTCTGGTGGGAGTTAATATCTGGAGAGTAGATGAGGATATTATCCAGATAGACTACAACCGAGGTGGAAAGCATATCCCGGAAGATATCATTTACAAGGTCTTGGAAAAGGCTGGGGCATTACAGAACCCAAAGGGCATTACTAGATTTTCATAGTGCCCATCCCTGGTGTTAAAAGCCTTCTTCCATTCATCCCCCTCACAGATGCGAATCAGGTTGTAAGCACCACGCAGATCTAGTTTAGTAAAAACCCTTGCTCCCCGAAGCCTATCAAAGAGCTCAGATATCAGGGGCAGGGGATATTTATTCTTAATGGTGATGGCGTTAAGACCCCTGTAGTCTAAACATGGATGTAGTTCCCCGTTCTTCTTCTGCACAAAGAAGAACCCAGCCCCTGTAGGGGACAGTGACTTCCTAATGAATCCCCTTGCCAAATTTTCCTGGATGTACTGTGATATTGCCTCCATCTCCAGGAGAGATAATGGATAGACTCGACCCTGGGGAGGCTCAACACCAGGCAAGAGGTCTGTAGGACAGTCACAGGGGCGGTGAGGCAGAAGGGTCTCCGCATACCTTTTGGAGAACACGTCAGCATAGGGCCAATATTGCTTGGGGAGAGAGGATAGATCTGCGGGTACCTCGGTAGTAGCAACCTGAATGCATTTCCTCTGACATATTTCCCCACAAGGTTCACCCCATCCCAAAATTCTGCCTGTGGACCACTCAATATAAGGAGAGTGGAACCGTAGCCAAGGTATCCCTAACAGGACCTCATCAATTCTCTCAGGACTGACGGGCAGAGATATAATCTCCTGATGAGATGGTGACATGGACAGAGTGAAAAGGATGGTATGGTGTGTTATCTGAGAGGGTAGTGTTGACCCATTCACCTCTCGTATGGTAACTGGTTGAGCTAGCATTACCAGGGGAATTACGTGACATTGGGCGAAGGCGGAAGACATAAAATTGCCCTCCGCCCCAGAGTCCACACAGAGCTCTACCGAGTGGGAGAATGAGCCTATAGTGATTGTCCTCTTAAAGGACAATTTGGAGGCAAACGTTGCTGTGTCTAGTGTACCTCCACCTACTACCACTAGACGCTGATGATTCCTCGACCACTGGGGACATCTAGTGACAAGATGTCCTGACTGCTGGCAAACATGACAGACTATGAGTGCGCTAGCGGTCCGGGATTAGATCCTGCTTGTGACACTTCCATGGCCTCATGTGACTCAGGGACCAGGACCTGAGATTCCAAAGGTTTGGCGAAAGTGGGAGCCAGCCGAAACCTCTGCCTACACTGGGCTCGCTCTAACCTCCGCTTGTGAAAACGGAGGGCAATACGAGTGGACACAGTTATTAACTCCTCCAGTGTGATGGGAATCTCCCTTGTGGCCAGAGCGTCCTTCACGTGGTCAGCCAGCCACTCCAAAATATAGGGATAAGGGCTTTATCCGATGACTCCAGCTCAGATGCTAGGGTACGGAAGAGCCCTGAGTCAATGTTAAAAGTTGGAGCGCCATATCATGGGTGACTCAAGGTCCTAAAAAGACCTGTGTCAGAGTGCTCAGGAACAGCGGAGCACTCTGCACCACATGATCGCCGCACTCCCACAGCGGCGTAGCCCACTCCAACGTCTTGTCCGACAGGAGAGAAACTATAAATCCCACCTTTGACGGCTCTGTGGGGAAACATGCGACCAGAAGTTCGAGATGTATAGAGCTCTGGCTCACGAAACCCCTGGAAGATTTACTATCTCTAGAAAATTTATCTGGCAGCGGGAGGCAAGAAAGAGTTGGAACAAGGGTGGCAGTGGACAAGGTCACTGTAGCCATGCTAGCAGCCTGAAGAGCAACTGCGGTAACATCCACTGCTGAGGTTGAGCGCTCGAGAGCCGCCAACCTATCCTCCAGCTGCTGGATGCACCGCAAAGATTGCTGTTTATCTGCCATTTACTAGCCAGACCCTGGCGCTAGTATTATGTTAGGGTTTGGCGGAACGCACCAAATATATATTTAAAGAGTAATAGGTGCGTTCGCAACCCGGGGTCCACCGTGCAGGAGTAAAACTCGCTGCTAGTAACTGACGGTACTATATGGCGTTATAAGTGAACTCTGTTACTTCACAGAGTCACTTAAGACAAGAGAACGCTGTGCCCTGTTAACCTCTCAGAGGAACACAGCTACCAAAAAGAGCGAACCGTGGTCATGCAGTCAGAATAGCACACGCAAAACTCCTCACCAGAGGTGCCGGTATTCTGGGGGCTTATTTCAGCCACGCCCTGAATCCACTCACACAAAACTCCTCACCAGAGGTGCCGGTATTCTAGGGGCTTATTCCAGACGAACCCTGAAACCACATACACATGACCACACTGGTGCAGAACACACAACTTAGTTGATACTAACGCATGGCCATGCGGCCATGCAAACCTTTTATAGCTGCAGCAACTAAAGGACCTTCCTAGAGAACCAATAGGAGCTGCTACAGTACCTGAGCCCCTTCAGGACCTTCCTAGATGACCAATGGGAGCTGGTGTAGTACCTGAGCATGTGACCCCTGACCTCCAATGAGAGGACTTACCCTGGGCATGCTCAGAAGGGGAAAAGCAGGACTTAGTCCCAGAGATGTCTGCTCCCCGCTTACCAGTACTGGCTACATTGGCGGAGCCTGGAAAGGCAGCAGCAACGATCCGTACCATATCAGGCTGAGCCAGACACTGGGACCGACGTCTCTGCTGAACAGGCTCCACTGCAGCTGGAGAAGAATGGAAGACTGCAGCAGAGATGGTTTGAGATTCCCCCTGTGCAGAGGTGGGAACTCCACCCCTAACACTCCGCCCTCCAAATTTTGATTTATGATGAATAAATTTGTGCAAGTCTCAACATTGGACAACTTGTAATTGCTTGGAAAAAACATGTGGTGGAGACGAGAGAGAAAACCCTGCTAACCAAAAGAGCTTGCTTTTTACAGGCACGAGAGAGAGAATCCTGATGGTCAGAAGAGCTTATGCTTTAGGAGACTACAAGACTTTACAAGGCTCTCACTATGTGGGAGATGCTTACCCATTGACTCTTTAGATGGGAAATGACTGCCATACACACTGTGCTCCACTGGGAACCACTGATATGTGATGACGGAGGTTCTAGCCACCACTGTACAATGTGTGATAATCAACGAGATATCATTGCTGCAAAGCATTATGGGGAGGCCTGTGCGACAATGCAAAATTATATTTCGCCAATGCTGGTAATGGTGCCTGTCAATTTTTTTTTGTGAATCACGAAATGTTCATATTTGTGTGCAACTTAGAATTTCAGTAAATTAGACTCAAATTCAATTTAGTCAATATGATTGTTTTGTTAAATTTAGCTATTTTCGCACACTAAAAATGATTTTTTATCACAATTTTCTTTTGTCAACATATTATGAATGCCATAATGTGAAGAAAGAAACAAGGGGTCAGCAGGTGCCCTAGTCCGCTAGCCAAAACCGCATGGACCAGGGATCATCCCACTGAATGCCCCCTCTCCTTTTACCCTGGGCAAAATACTAATCATACAACGGAGTAAAACAGTGTGGCAATAATTTACTGAACCACCAACAAACAATAATATATAGAACAGTTGCAGCAAATACCCCAAGATGGTGCAGATTACAGAGTCTCGCCCTTCTGTTGAATCAACTAGATAAGAGTAGATTTGACTTCAGAGCTTCCAGGGCCGACTATCCCAACCTCTGTCAAGCATAGAGAGGAGGTAATGATAAGCTGACAGTCCATTGAGGTACAAGGCCAGGTGATTGGAGGGTCACAACCTTGTGTCTCTGAACATCTCCATGGAGTCAAGTGACCAATGGGTCCCAATCCTGGCCCTCCCAAACGTATCCAGGGTGCTCAGGTGACCAGTGGGTCCAAATGCTTACTATCCCATGCGTTCAGTATCCTTGGGTTCAGTGATGGTCAAAGGAGCAAATCTGTATTATTTCAGCCTGGGTCATGTTCCCCTAAGCTGACACCCTGTAGAATGTCAAATCTCTGTCCCTCGTGATGGAGCCATGACATATTGCCTGCTGTATTGTAAAGGGTCTCTGGTTATTTTTGGATCTCTGGATCTCGTGGATGACTATTATTTTGGATGTATCATGTTACAGAGTCAGATCCTCTTTTAATTGTTCACAACTGTTCTTCAAGACATTATTCACAAGTTAAAAGGAAGGGGAGGGTCATGAGATTAACTCGCTTTGATTGGTTATTTAGTTTTTCCTTCAGTGTTTTCAAGTCAACAAACTGCATGGCCTGGTATAAAGTGTAATAAACATATCAGCAAACATCATTGTTCAGTGACCCTGCATCCCTATTTTGCAAAGATAACAGTACAATAAACTTTAGTACTTGATTTAACAGGTAAGTAACAACCATTCATCAATTTACAAATATCAATTTAACCTACAAGAAGAGTCAACATTTCAGACGCTTGACCAACCAAGGAAAGAAACACATAAATTCAAATGTCATCATATAGATAACAGTTTATGCCTCCTGGTTACTGAAAAAAAGACATCTCGATAATTAAGATAAAATGCTGTGTCGTCACATAACTTTTTTACTTTTAGTCCGACAGAGATCTATGAGGGCTTGTATTTGATAAAATTGATATTTTTTATTGATTTTTATTTCATTTTCTGCTTGTTAGCTTGATGAAAAAGATACATTTTTTGGAAACTTTTTATTAATTATTTTTTACTATATTCACTGTAAGGGATAAGAAATGAGACAGTTTTACAGATTGGTCATTCCATTTGCAGTGATTTTTTGTGTATCTTTGTTTCATCAGAAAAGCTGCATTTTTAGTGGCAAAACAGTTTATCATTATTTTTCCAAGCCTTTATTGTAGTTTATTTTGATTTTTTTAATAATTATTGCTGAATTTTATTGTTAAATTTTGCATTATGGTATTTGAGTATTTTTCATTTTGTTAACTGGTCTCCAATGCTGGAGTACTAGTTTCACACTGACACAGCTTATAGCAGGACCTAACAGGCCACCATACCCCACATCTATTACTTTGCCTAGTGTTACCATAGCAATTATTAGAACCCACAAATGTGGGACATTGGTAGGGTTATTGGTTCTCCTTCTGTCATCCATCTAGATGCAAAATTAGCCATTTCTGGGGGTTTTTGTGAGTTTTTGTCAGTGAAATCTATGGTAATTCTTTATTTCAGTAGGCAATATTTTCCGAGCATATAAAGCAGAGTATTATATTGTTCTTTGTGGGGGTTTTTTTGCACCAAATATTAAAAAGAAAGTTCTTGCACATTAGCTAGTGTAACCTTGAGTATACTACTTTTATAGACAACATATGGTAAATGTTTATATGAAAAACCCATCTATAGAAAACATTAAGCACAAATCAGCATTTTAGAATATTTTTTACTTGAAATTCTCTCATGAACAAAATTCTATAAACACATTTACCATATGCTCTCTATAAAAACAGTATACTCAAGGTTATAACAGCCAATCTGTGAAAGATTCCAATGTTCTAATGTTTTTTAGCATTTTGAAGATATCCTACTTTAGAATTTACTTTTGAGAACTTCACAATTGGAGAGTATGTGCTCATTAAAGGGATGTTAAACTACTACAGCACAGAATTACTATGTGGCACAAGGGACTACTTGCTGAAAGTTCTTGGCCCAAAGTAGTCTCCACAGCATTTAGTCTATATTTCAGTCTAAATTTTAAAGTTTTTTGCAGACTTCTGAATCCCGAGAATGTGAAGTGCACACACTGTCAGGATTCACCGGCAATGGTGGTGACTTGCATACCACCAGCCATTTTCTTACTAGCCATGACTGGCTTCTTTCAATAGAAGTGAATTGAAAAAAGCAATGCTTATCTAGTCAGCAAGTGACTGCATAAATGCAAATCACATGCTTGCGGTCATGTGACTATCTCCTGTCACCGGCAATAATGTTGAATCCTGATAAGTTGTGCACTGCATACTGTAAAGATTCAAAAGTCTTCAGCCACATAGGGAGACTGCAGACATTGTTTATCAAAAGACCGGACAACCCTTTTAACTTCTTAATGACTTATGAGGTACATTTTTGTCATAGTGATGTGTGAAGCCAGCTCATGAGCTTTTCTTCATCCATACCAGGCAGATGATCTTTCCATATTTTCGATTGCTGAATTCAATAAAAATATCGAAAAAATATCTTTACAAACACTGACTACATAGGCTTTTTCTTGTATTATACATTGATGCATTTGCGTGAACTTTGGGTTATGATTTTGATGCTATTACATTGATTAGAAATCATCATAGAACAGAAGCAGAGAAAGGGTGTTCCTTTCATACTTTTTTCGAGATGGTTCTCTAGTGTATTACAGTGATGTTCCTGGGCTGATAGAAAAATGTAACATTGACTACAATGTGAAAGTCACTTCATTGATTCATCCAAAAAAAAGTCTGAAAGTTGTGCTACTGCACAATGGCAGCAAGAATAGTTCAGTGCCTGTAGATGTATAGATAAAAACTGGAATGACAAAAAGCGCTGTCGAGTCTTATCCGGATTACAAAGGAAAGAGTAAAATGGTATTTGCTGGGGAAATTGTGAAAGTTGCAACCCCTTTATTAGCTTTTAACCCCTTTCTGCCATCAGATGGAATAGTACGTCCAATGGCAGAACCCCTACTTTGATGCAGGCTCCGGCGGTGAGCCCACATCAAAGCAAGGACATGTCAGCTGTTTGGAACAGTTGACATGTGCCCGCAATAGGCGCGGGCAGAATCATGATCCACCCACACCTATTGACTAGTTAAATGCCACTGTCATGCTCTGACAGCGGCATTTAATAAGTGCTTCCGGCCATCGGACCAGAAATGAGCGCATTGCTGACTCCCGTCATGTGATCAGGGGTCAGCGATGCACATCAACATGACAATCAGAGGTCTCCTGAAGACCTCTATGGCTGTTGATGCCAGATTGCTGTGAGCGCCACCCTGTGGTCGGCGCTCATAGCAAGCCTGTAATTCAGCTAAATAGGAGCGATCTGATGATTGCTGCTATGTAGCAGAGCCGATCAGGCTATGCCAGCTTCTAGCCTCCCATGGAGGCTATTGAAGCATGGCACAAGTAAAAAAATTTTTAACAAATATGAAAAAATAAAAAAATATAAAAGTTCAAATCACCCCCTTTCGCCTCATTCAAAATAAAACAATTTAAAAAAAACCTACACATATTTGGTATCACCGTGTTCAGAAACGCCCGATCTATCAATAAAAAAAGGATTAACCTGATCGTTAAACAGCGTAACGATAAAAAAACTCAAAACGCCAGAATTACGCTATTTTTGGTCACCACGACATTGCATTAAAATGCAACAACAGGTGTTCAAAATAACGTATTTGCACCAAAATGATATGATTAAAAATGTCAGCTCAGCACGCAAAAAATAAGCCTCCACGCAACCCGAGATCACAAAAAATGGAGACGCTACGGGTCTCGGAAAATTGCGCTTTTTTATTTTTTGCAATGTTTGGAATTTTTTTTTACCACGTAGATGAAAAATAACCTAGAAAAGTTTGGTGTCTGATCTCATAATGACCTGGAGAATCACAATGGCAGGTTAGTTTTAGCATTTAATGAACCTAGCAAAAAAGCCAAACAAAAGCAAGTGTGGGATTTCACTTTTTTTGCTATTTCACAAGTTATGTTTTTTAGTCTTTAATTGGAAGTTGGGGCAGAGCCACTAATATATAACAAAAATACAATGTGAACATACCCTTCGAAAAATGGCAGGAATTTTGTTTCAAGTTAGGCATTAGGCATTAGTTCATTTAAATTTTTAGCAAAGCAATAGCAGCTATTGTCAGATCTTTCACACAAATTTGTGAATCTTAACTGAACCCAACACTGACCCATGATATGGACAATTTGACAATGTTCTTGCCACCAAAAATTCTATAAACCCTGAAAGAAGCATAAAGCCGTTTGCATAAACAGAACCTTAGATTTTGTTTTCATTTAAAAAGTTATATAACAATCCATTACATTTGCTAAAATTTCAGAGGAATCTGTCAAAATTGAATTATCAAATGGTTCTCATACTCAATTTCATTGCTTTACACAATTTCTATTTTATTTCAAGCCTTGTGATAAAAAAGACGTCTGCCGGAATTTGATAGAAGTGTACACACTGAGCTTTTGAGAATCAGCATGTTTGTCTGCAAAAGTCATATGAAGAATTAAAAAGTAAACACGACGCTAAAAGCAGATGGTAATCTATGAATTAATGCTTAGTTTTTTCTATATTTGTTTTAATTGCATTTCAATAGCAATTGTACAAGCAAGAAAAAAAGAAAGAGAACATCTGCTTTTCTATTGCTAAACAGTCTTTTCATTTTAATCCAAGAGGTAAAATAAAATTGTTACATAATTGGCTTTAAATTAATATTTCATATCTGCATGAAAAACATACCAATAAAGAATAACTACATTGTCCCTGCTATTTAATCAGCAGGAGTGAAGATTGCAAACTATCTGATGAGCTACCGTAGCTTGAGCTAACAAGTGTTCACACTAGACTTTACGCAGACAAGAATATATGATCATTGGTTATTTCTTAGCTTTTTGAAGATACGCTGACATAAAATTTTGTATCTTCTATACGTCATATGAGGCCTGGTCGGGCATATGGAGAGGTGTACCCATGCAGTTCACATTGTCGCTGGTGAATGACTTGTACATTTTTTTATAAAATAATGTACACTGTGTTCCAAATTATTATGCAAATTGGATTTAAGTGTCATAAAGATTTAATTGTTTTGTTTTTCAAATAAACTCGTGGATGGTATTGTGTCTCAGGGCTCAATGGATCACTGAAATCAATCTTAAACACATGTGATAATTGGTTTTCCAGGTGATTCTAATTAAAGGAAAACTACTTAAAAATGATGTTCCACATTATTAAGCAGGTCACAGTTTTCAAGTAACATGGGAAAGAAAAAGGATCTCTCTGCTGCTGAAAAGCATCAAATAGTGCAATGCCATGGTGAAGGGATGAAAACATTAGAAATTTTCCAAAAACATAAGCGTGATCATCATACTGTTAAGAGATTTGTGGCTGTATCTGAGCACAGATGTGTTTGTACTGATAAAGGCATAATGAGGAAGATTTCTGCCAGGCAAATTCATCGGATTAAGAGAGCAGCTGCTAAAAAGCCATTACAAAGCAGCAAACAGATATTTGCAGCTGCTGGTGCCTCTGGAGTCCCTCGAACCTCAAGGTGTAGGCTCCTTCAAAGGCTTGCTGTGGTGCATAAACCTACCATTCGGCCACCCTTAAACAGTGTTCACAAGCAGAAATGGTTGTATTGGGCCCACACATACATGAAGACTAATTTCCAAACAGTCTTGTTTACTGATAAGTGTTGAGCAACCCTGGATGGTCCAGATGGATGGAGTAGTGGATGGTTGGTGGATGGCCACCATGTCCCAACAAGGCTGCAATGTCAGCGAGGAGGTGGAGGAGTCATGTTTTGGGCCAGAATCATGGTAAACAGCTGGTAAGGCCCTTTAAGGTTCCTGAAGGTGTGAAAATGACCTCTGCAAAGTATATAGAGTTTCTGACTGACAACTTTCTTCTATGGTCTAAAAAGCAGAAACGTGCCTTCAGGAGCAAAATCATTTTCATGCTGACAATGCCCCATCTCATGCTGCAAAGAATCCCTCTGAGTCATTGGCTGCTATGGGCATAAAAGGAGATAAACTCATGGTGTGGCCACCATCTTCCCCTGACCTCAACCCTATAGAGAACCTTTAGAGGATCATCAAGCAAAAGATCTATGAGGGTGGGAGGCAGTTCACATCCAAGCAGCAGCTCTGGGAGGCTATTCCGACTTCATGCAAAGAAATACAAGCAGAAACTCTCCAAAAACTCACTGGTGCAATGGATGCAAGAATTGTGAAGGTGACATCAAAGAAGGGTCCTATGTTAACATGTAACTTGGCCTGTTGGGATGTTTTGGCGTTAAATAGCTTTTTTGTTCAGTGAATGTGACCTAATGCTGCAAATTCCACAAATGAGCATTTTCAGTTCTTTAAAACATATCAAATGTTTAGAAATTCTACTGTGCATAATAATTTGGAACAGTGCATTTTGAGTTTTTATTCATTTTGGAGATTATACTGTTATCATTGGGAGGTTTCTTCAATAAAATTCGATGTATAATCTAACGGGTGATGACTTTTATTAGACTGACTGTCATTTGCACCGACCATTTAGGAAAATCTGATAAAAATGTAATTTGCATAATAATTTGGAACATAGTGTAAATTGAGCACGTGTCATTGTTTATGCGTGTACTAACAGTGGAATTTATGTATTCATTAATTGTAGTGTCTGCATATTGTCCATCAAATATGTAGATCTGCACACTACTCTAAATTCTAAATGGGCTTTGGCTTTTTCATATGTTTTTCTACATGAGATTTCCCCCATTCTGTATTTTGCAATTTATCATAATATGACGAGCAAATGTTTTAAAATTAAAATTTTCCTCAATTGTGTGGAGGAATCGTCATCTTCCAGGAAACATCCTGGCTATTGTCTGGAAAATGTCATTTCATGTGTGTACTAACAGTAGTGCATATACAAGTATCACCCTGTTCAGCAGTCTATAACCTGTGTGCCCATATTAATAGTTTAGATAGGTTAAATGTGGTGGTGACAGATTCCATTTAAGGAATTTTTTTTAATATGCAGGATAAATAAAAATGTAATTTTTTTCACAAGTTAAGCAAGTTAATTGGAACATCTGACTTTGTATGATGAAACAAAAGGCTGAATTAGTAAAATGCTAACAAATCTCCCCTTCTTCATTTTGGTCGTTTGTCCCTTATTATAATCCTTAAGGCAAAAATGTAAATAGAATAAAGTATTCTATATGTATTTCTGGGGATGTCTCTTTTATTTTCCCCTCCATCTCTCCATTCTAGAAAAAATGCATTTGAAAAATAAGGAAATGGAGTGGGCTTATAATAGGGAGCAAAACAGGCGAAGAACACTAAACTTGCTTTACAAAGTACTTATAATCAAATCAAGCGTATAAAAACACTTCACTCTGTAACTAAGGCCATTATCATCATTATCATTATGCATCCAAGTACTTGATGACTAACTAGAAAATCCAACATAATCTAGCTTTTGACGTACATACAGTATATCAAGTACTTTATTGCGTCTCATCCTCTCATTTGATATGTATCTTAATCCCTTTTAGATATAATTATTACTATAAGCCTGTTACTCAACTTCAACAAGCCTCTTTTTACTAGTCCAAACCAAGCAAGTATTATTTAGTTCCTAAAAACCATAAAATCTTGGTGGAAGTTGAATGCAAGTCAACCCAATTTGTCTCTGTGAAGAAGCATCTAAAGGAGCAAAATGTCAAATATGCTGTATTTTACCCATCTCTCTTGAAGGTGCCAGCAGAGAATCACTCCTACTTTGTCAAAAACCCTTAGGAGGTGTTTGACAGGCTGGAGTTTAGGCATCAGGTAAGATGATTTTCTGTCATGATCTCTGCAGGCAGAGATCATAGCAAGCCTATAGAGGGACAAGCTCTCGGAAGATGGAACTATACTGACCATGAACTAAGCCTGCCGCGCAACTAGAAATAGCCAGGTAGCATTTCCTATTTATCGCTAGATGCCCAGCTCTGGCCTAAGACCTAAATAGCTAGCAGAGGGAAATATAAGACCTGGCTCACCTCTAGAGAAATATTCCAAAGAAGACAGTAGCCCCCCACATATAATGACGGTGAGTTCAGATGAAACAACAAACGCAGCAGGAAAATAGTCTTAGCAAATTTGAGGTCCGCTTACTAGATAGCAGAAGACAGATAGTATACTTTCATGGTCAGCAGAAAAATACTAACAAAACACCATCCAGAGATTACCTTAAACTCTGGCATTAACTCATAACGCCAGAGTAGCAATCCCTGATCGACGAGAGCTTTCCAGACACAGTAACAAAACTTCAGCTGCGAACTGGAACAAATAGGCAAACAAAACATGGACAAAAGTCCAACTTATCAGTAGTTGTCTAGAAGCAGGAACAAGCACTGAGAGGCATCAGATAACATTGTTGACCGGCAAGAAACCACCAGAGAAATGAGCTTAAATAGCGACACCCACTACTGATGGAATCAGGTGAAACAGGAAAGAGGATGACAAGTCCAATTCCACAAGCGGCCACCGGGGGAGCCCAGAATCCAAATTCACAACAGTACCCCCCCCTCAAGGAGGGGGCACCGAACCCTCACCAGATCCACCAGGGCGACCAGGATGAGCCCTATGGAAGGCACGAACAAGATCAGAAGCATGAACATCAGATGCATTGACCCAAGAATTATCCTCCTGGCCGTAACCCTTCCAGTTGACCAGATACTGGAGTTTCCGTCTGGAAACACGAGAGTCCAAAATTTTCTCCACAACGTACTCCAACTCACCCTCAACCAACACCGGAGCAGGAGGCTCAACAGAAGGTACAACAGGTACCTCATACCTGCGCAATAACGACCGATGAAAAACGTTATGAATGGAAAAGGACGCAGGGAGGTCCAAACGGAAAGAAACAGGATTAAGAATCTCCAATATTCTATAAGGGCCGATGAACCGAGGTTTAAACTTAGGAGAAGAGACCCTCATAGGGACAAAACGAGAAGACAACCACACTAAATCTCCAACACAAAGCCGAGAACCAACACGACGATGACGGTTGGCAAAACGCTGAGTCTTCTCCTGGGACAACTTCAAATTGTCCATAACCTGCCCCCAGATGTGATGCAATCTCTCCACCACCGCATCCACTCCAGGACAATCCGAGGATTCCACCTGACCGGAGGAAAATCGAGGGTGAAACCCCGAATTACAGAAAAACGGGGACACCAAGGTGGAAGAACTGGCCCGATTATTGAGGGCGAACTCTGCCAATGGCAAAAAAGCAACCCAATCATCCTGGTCAGCAGAGACAAAACACCTCAGATATGTCTCAAGGGTCTGATTAGTCCGCTCGGTCAGGCCATTAGTCTGAGGGTGAAAAGCAGATGAAAAAGACAAATCTATGCCCATCCTAGCACAGAATGCCCGCCAAAATCTAGACACAAATTGGGTACCTCTGTCAGAAACAATATTCTCAGGAATACCGTGCAATCGGACAACATTCTGAAAAAACAGAGGAACCAACTCAGAAGAAGAAGGCAACTTGGGCAGAGGAACCAAATGGACCATTTTAGAGAAACGGTCACAGACCACCCAGATGACAGACATCTTCTGGGAAACAGGCAGATCTGAAATAAAATCCATCGAGATGTGTGTCCAAGGCCTCTTAGGAATAGGCAAGGGCAACAGCAGTCCGCTAGCCCGAGAACTACAAGACTTGGCCCGAGCACAAACGTCACATGACTGCACAAAGACTCGCACATCTCGTGACAGAGAAGGCCACCAGAAGGATCTTGCCACCAAATCCCTGGTACCAAAAATTCCGGGATGACCTGCCAATGCAGAAGAATGTACCTCAGAGATGACTCTGCTGGTCCAATCATCCGGAACAAACAGTCTATCAGGCGGACAACGATCCGGTCTATCCGCCTGAAACTCTTGCAAGGACCGCCGCAGATCAGGAGAAACGGCCGACAAAATTACTCCCTCCCTAAGGATACCTGTGGGTTCAGAATTACCAGGAGAGTCCGGGTCAAAACTCCTAGAAAGGGCATCTGCCTTAACATTCTTAGAACCCGGTAGGTATGACACCACAAAATTAAAGCGAGAAAAAAATAAAGACCAGCGCGCCTGTCTAGGATTCAGGCGTCTGGCAGTCTCAAGATAAATCAAATTTTTGTGGTCAGTCAATACCACCACCTGATGCCTAGCCCCCTCGAGCCAATGGCGCCACTCCTCAAACGCCCACTTCATGGCCAAAAGCTCCCGATTCCCAACATCATAATTCCGCTCTGCGGGCGAAAATTTGCGAGAAAAGAAGGCACAAGGCCTAATGACGGAGCAGTCGGAACCTTTCTGCGACAACACTGCCCCAGCTCCGATCTCCGAAGCGTCAACCTCAACCTGAAAAGGCAGATTCACATCAGGCTGACGCAACACAGGGGCAGAGGCAAAACGGCGCTTAAGCTCCTGAAAGGCCTCTACAGCATGAGGGGACCAATTAGCAACATCAGCGCCTTGTCTGGTCAAATCAGTCAGTGGTTTAACGACATCCGAAAAACCAGCAATAAATCGGCGGTAAAAGTTGGCAAAGCCCAAAAATCTCTGAAGACCCTTAAGAGAGGAGGGCTGAGTCCAGTCACAAATAGCTTGCACCTTGACGGGATCCATCTCAATGGAAGAGGGAGAAAAAATATACCCCAAAAAGGAAATTTTCTGGACCCCAAAAACGCACTTAGACCCCTTCACACATAAAGAATTAGACCGCAGAACCTGAAAAACTCTCCTGACCTGCTGGACATGAGAGTCCCAGTCATCAGAAAAAATCAGAATATCATCCAGATATATTATCATAAATTTATCCAGAAAATCGCGGAAAATATCATGCATAAAAGACTGGAAAACTGAAGGGGCATTAGAAAGACCAAAAGGCATGACCAAATACTCAAAGTGGCCCTCGGGCGTATTAAATGCGGTCTTCCACTCATCCCCCTGCCTGATCCGCACCAAATTATACGCCCCACGAAGATCAATTTTAGAGAACCACTTAGCACCCTCTATACGAGCAAACAAATCAGTAAGCAATGGCAATGGGTATTGGTACTTAACAGTGATCTTATTCAGAAGCCGATAATCAATACATGGTCTCAAAGAGCCGTCTTTTTTTGAGACAAAGAAAAACCCAGCTCCCAAGGGAGAAGAAGATGGACGAATAAGTCCCTTTTCCAAAGACTCCTTTATATATTCCCGCATAGCAGCATGTTCCGGCACAAACAAATTAAACAAACGACCCTTTGGATATTTACAACCCGGTATCAAATCTATGGCACAATCGCACTCACGGTGCGGAGGTAACGACCCAAGCTTGGGTTCGTCAAAGACGTCTTGATAATCAGAGAGGAACTCAGGGACTTCAGAGGGAATGGACGACGAAATAGAAACCAAAGGTACGTCCCCATGAATACCCTTACATCCCCAGCTCAACACAGACATAGCTCTCCAGTCCAAGACTGGGTTGTGAGACTGCAACCATGGCAATCCCAGTACCAAATCGTCATGTAAATTATACAGCACCAGGAAACGAATAATCTCCTGGTGATCCGGATTGATACGCATGGTTACTTGTGTCCAGTATTGTGGTTTATTATTAGCCAATGGGGTGGAGTCAATCCCCTTCAGAGGAATAAGAGTCTCCAAAGGCTCTAAATCAAAACCACAACGATTGGCAAAGGACCAATCCATAAGACTCAGAGCGGCGCCAGAGTCAACATAGGCGTCCGTGGCAATGGATGACAAAGAGCAAATCAGGGTTACAGACAAAATAAACTTAGACTGAATAGTGCCAATGGAAACAGACTTATCAAGCTTCTTTGTACGCCTAGAGCATGCCGATATAACATGAGTAGAATCCCCACAATAGAAACACAATCCATTCTTCCGTCTAAAATTCTGTCGCTCGCTCCTGGACAGAATTCTATCACACTGCATACTTTCTGGCGTCTTTTCCATAGACACCGCCAGATGGTGCATCGGTTTGCGCTCCCGCAGACGCCTATCAATCTGAATAGCCATTGTCATGGACTCATTCAGACCTGCAGGCAAAGGGAACCCCACCATAACATCCTTAACGGCATCAGAGAGACCTTCTCTGAAAGTTGCCGCCAAGGCGCACTCATTCCACTGAGTAAGCACAGACCATTTACGGAATTTTTGGCAGAAAACTTCAGCTTCGTCTTGCCCCTGAGATAGTGCCATCAAAGTTTTTTCTGCCTGAAGTTCCAAATGAGGTTCCTCATAAAGCAAGCCCAAGGCCAGAAAAAACGCATCCACATCGCGTAACGCAGGATCCCCTGCTGGCAATGAGAAGGCCCAATCTTGAGGGTCACCCCTGAGCAAGGAAATCACAATCCTAACCTGCTGAGCAGGGTCTCCAGCTGAACGAGACTTCAGGGACAAATAAAGCTTACAATTATTTCGGAAATTCTGGAAGCTATCTCTATTCCCTGTGAAGAACTCCGGCAAAGGAATTCTCGGCTCAGATACCGGAGCATGTACCACAAAATCTTGTAAATTTTGTACTTTCGTGATGAGATTAATCAAACCCGCAGTTACACTCTGGAGATCCATTATTGTCAGGTGCACACAGAGCATACAGAGATTAGGAGGAGAGAGAGAAAAAAGACTGCAGCAAGGCAGACTGGAGGAAAAAAAAAAAAAAAAAAAAAAAAAATTCCAGCAGACTTCTTATAACTCTCCTTTCTCAACCTGGGTCTTTAACACTTTATTGGCCGGTCAAACTGTCATGATCTCTGCAGGCAGAGATCATAGCAAGCCTATAGAGGGACAAGCTCTCGGAAGATGGAACTATACTGACCATGAACTAAGCCTGCCGCGCAACTAGAAATAGCCAGGTAGCATTTCCTATTTATCGCTAGATGCCCAGCTCTGGCCTAAGACCTAAATAGCTAGCAGAGGGAAATATAAGACCTGGCTCACCTCTAGAGAAATATTCCAAAGAAGACAGTAGCCCCCCACATATAATGACGGTGAGTTCAGATGAAACAACAAACGCAGCAGGAAAATAGTCTTAGCAAATTTGAGGTCCGCTTACTAGATAGCAGAAGACAGATAGTATACTTTCATGGTCAGCAGAAAAATACTAACAAAACACCATCCAGAGATTACCTTAAACTCTGGCATTAACTCATAACGCCAGAGTAGCAATCCCTGATCGACGAGAGCTTTCCAGACACAGTAACAAAACTTCAGCTGCGAACTGGAACAAATAGGCAAACAAAACATGGACAAAAGTCCAACTTATCAGTAGTTGTCTAGAAGCAGGAACAAGCACTGAGAGGCATCAGATAACATTGTTGACCGGCAAGAAACCACCAGAGAAATGAGCTTAAATAGCGACACCCACTACTGATGGAATCAGGTGAAACAGGAAAGAGGATGACAAGTCCAATTCCACAAGCGGCCACCGGGGGAGCCCAGAATCCAAATTCACAACAATTTTCCTTGGAAAATGTGTCTATCCCTTCATTAGACAGAACCTGACAGCTGATACATGCTGTCCAATCCACTGGCAGCATGCATCAAGACCATCAGTCCATGATTTCAGCCATATGTTTTTAACTTTGAAATTCTTCTTTTTCTGAGAAAAACATAGTTTAAAAGCGGCATGTGAGACTGGTTGCATAGGCATGTCCCTGGGGGCTATTAACCCCTGCTTCTCTGGAGTATCAGGTCTCTCCATAAATATGTGGATAGAAATAGATCTATCACTCAACAGCAGCAGCGAGAAGCTGCCTGGGAGCCGATTGTCCAACCAATCTCCCATGGGGTTCAATTCCAGATGGATATAAAATTGTGGTTTTCTCTGAAATGCTGCAGCATTTTAGAGTTGCAAAAACATATGGCTGAAATCATGCAACAATGGTCTGAAGCATCCCGCCTTTGACTCAGGCAGCATGCATCAGTTGTCGGCTTCCTTTCAAGGTCCTGATGCTGAAGCAAACCATCAACTGGCACCATAAAACTGTCCAGTATCCTTTTTTTCCTCAAGTTGAAAAACGATAAAGGTTGCACCAGGATTTACCAAGAATGATTACTCTAGGTCTAGAACATGAAAATTCATTATTGCCATAGAAAATAGGGAAAAAAGAAAAAAAGCTACATAATGTACACATGAAATATTTATCTGCAAAAATTGCTATGAAAAAAGAAAGGTACTTCGCGCATAAATTGGCCAATGTACAGTATGTGAGCTCAATTGCCTCGACAAGAATGGATGAAGTAAAAATGGACCAATCATATGGAGCGCAAGCGACACAGTTCAGCTGGTATTATAAAGTCTTCCTTTAATATTTCCACAACGCGTTTCAACGGAATAGTTCCGTCTTCTTCAGGTGGCAGTTATACATAGAGTAGGACAGGGGAGGTATATAAAGGAAGAACAACAAATGAAAATTAAGAAGCAATTTCTAAGAACACCCACATAATTAAAAATGCAAATTGTAGCTGCACTAACATAAAAAAACAACACACACATATATATACATGGCTGCACTAGTATAAATAAAGATAAAACCAACCTAATAACAATTTAAACAATTAAAGCAATGTACAAAAAAATTTATGTACACAAAAAATTATAACAACATACATATACGTGCACATATTATGTGACTTTCTCAATTGTGAGGTTTAACCCCTCAGGGGCCAACGTGCCAACTTTGAAAATCCCAAAACTCTCCATTCTTATCAAATTATTGTCTCGATCAGGCAAATCCTCTGGAATCTGGTCAATGACAATAAGTTATAATGAATTCAAATTATTTTGCTGCACTAGAGAAAAGTGTTTGGAAAGACTATGTAACATGAACCCATTCTGGATATTATGGCAGTGCTTATTGGGCCTAGCATGCATCGTCTGTATCGTCCGACCGATGTATAGCAAACCACAACCACACTCAATTTAATAAATAATGTAACAAGATTGGCAATGTACGCGGCAGTTAATTTTAAAGCTGGTGCCTGTGGTACGGGATTTAAATTCACGCGCCCCATTCAATATAGAGACACAGCATAAGCACTTAGAGGACCCACATGCAAAACAACCCGGATTGGAATTTATCCTGGTTGTAGGGGGAAGTGAGGACTTGAGAGTTGTGTTGCTAGGTGCAGCAAGATTCCTAAGAGTTCGATTTTTCTGAAAAATCATTCTGGATTGTGCAGGTATGTGTGTAGATAGTATGGGGTCCCCTTTCAGGATAAACCAATATTTTTTAGCAAGAATACATACGGTGACATCGGATTGGTTGAAAGTAGTGATAAGACTCCAGTTCACTAAATCTGAAGATTTACTTGGCCTGTTCTCCCTAGATTTTATTTTCTCAATGCATTTCCTTTGTGTGAATGCTCTAGTCCTGGTGAAGGCATCACCAACCAACTTCTTAGGGTAGCCTTTACTCCTGAAATGATCTTTTAGAATCTCGGCCTCCTTAAAGAAATCGATGTCCTCCGTACAGTTCTTTCTGATCTTCCAATATTGCCCATAAGGGATGTTTGAAATCCACTTAGGGAGATGGCCACTGGTGAAGCCGAGGTAGCTATTTACATCCACCTTTTTGAAGTGGGTGGAGGTTGAAAACCGACCAGATGGATTGACGTGCACCATTAAATCCAAAAATTGGATCATGTATTGGATATATTAACTGTGAAGTCGGCACGCTGGCCCCTGAGGGGTTAAACCTCACAATTGAGAAGGTCACATAATATGTGTACGAATATGTATGTTGTTATAATTTTTTGTGTACATAAATTTTTTGTGTACATTGTTTTAATTAGTTAAATTGTTTTTAGGTTGGTTTTATCTTTATTTATACTAGTGCAGCCATGTATATGTATGTGTGTGTTGTTGTTTTTTATGTTAGTGCAGCTACAATTTGCATTTTTAATTATGTGGGTGTTCTTAGAAATTGCTTCTTAATTTTCATTTGCTGTTCTTCCTTTATATTCCTCCCCTGTCCTACTCTATGTGTAACTGCCACCTGAAGAAGATGGAACTATTCCGCTGAAACGCGTTTTAGAAATATTAAATGAAGACTTTTTAATACCAGCTGAACTGTGTTGCTTGCGCTCCATATGATCGGTCCATTTTTACTTCATCCAGTCTTATCCTCTTCTGAGGCATCCGGCCGGAGCTGCAGCGTGCTATCTGCACTGAAAAACTTCCACCACCAGCTTGGTGCTCCTGTGAAGCCGCCTATTCTGACTCTGTTCACAATTGCCAAGTCAAGGCATCCTTTGTAAATTGGGTCCCTGTTCTGTTTTGTCACCTCTCCTGGGCAAAAAAGCCTGCAAATTATGGGTCAGGAGTGGACCAGCTAACTACTTAGAATCACCTGTGGCTGTTGGGAGTGGGAGTGCATTTGTCCAAAAGGGCCTAATACAAATAGTGAAAAAGACCAGCACATTTCATTCTATTCTCTTAAAGCGAATCTGTCACCAGAAAAAATGATATTAACCTGCAGATATGGGGTTAATCTGTAGTTTACTAATCTGCCTAGCGCCTGCACGTAGTCGATTGCTGCAGCTGGACCCAATACACAGACAGTGTCGGCCAGGGGTGCAGTTGTATCCTGTGCTCTGTATTCTCAGAGCAGTGACTGACACCAAATGCTGCCTTGGAGAATAAAATTAATTTTGTTCTCGTAGCGTTCAGATACGTGCTGGTGCTGGGCAGGTTACTAACGCTATTAACCTGCAGATTAACCCCATAACTGCAGGTTAATATTATTTTTTTTCTGGTGACAGGTTCCCTTTAATAAATCAGATGCCTCACACTTTACCCATTCTCCTCATTGGGGGCGCCAATGACTTTTCCCCTGTATTGATTTAAGCTCATTCCCTTTACTTTTGCTTGTATTGTGCTTTTGACATTGTATCCTAAATATACCTTTTGTTTAAAAAAACTAATAAAAAATAAAATTTCTGGCACTTAATAAAAAAAAATACACCCCTGGCACGTAAAAAACTATTATCCCCTAGGAAACACAAAAATATATATAACTAAAAAACGCTGGATAGCAAAAACATATAACCCCTGATATATAACAGAGATGTATAACCAGAGTTACATAACAAATAAAACTATAACTGCTGGCACATACTGTTACAAGTTTTGATTGCATTTATGTTTGTTGTGAATGGGCAATGGAAGCACAGATTTATAGTTTTAAGTCAATTTGATGAAATCAGTTTAATTCCTCATGAGATACATTTGATATATTATCTCAAGCAACTGACTTAATAAATGTGTACTTTGGCCTGGTATAACTACAGCTATGTGACATAATACAGAAATATTTTTATTTCTGCAAACATTGTAAGAGTATTTTCAACAGCATTTAATAAAAATAAGAAAGTTTAAGAATTTTTTTTAAAAACCTTTTCCAACATAATATTTTTCACCTAATCACGAGGATCCGGCTTATTTTTGGTAACATTCACAAATACACCTATCTCCTTGGATCAAATGCAACACATACAAAAAAGGACACTATGAGACCTCTTGTAAATAAAGAATATAGACTTTGGCCAAAGTGGTACTGTTAATGGGCGTGGTATGTTGTAAAAAAATGTAAACCCCTTAAGATAAAGAGATGGAACTCCTAAATGTACAGCCACCAGGAAATATAGCCAGCAAGGAAGTGCAGAGAAGGGATGCAATATAAAGCCCCACCCAGAACGTGATAGAGTAAACCAAAATGGGAAAATTGAAAACACCTGGAAAGAGGCAAACCAGCAAGGGAGAATAAGGACAAAATCAGCATTTTGGCAGGGAATCAAAAGAGTTACAGCTCAGCAAGCAGAAGAACTGACCAGAAAGCAACAGGTCACCAGATCAAATCCCTAAATTGAGCCATGACACTAGTATTATAATGAGGCGAATTACAGAAAGACTAAAATTTACAACTTTAATATATTGTTTTGCTTTGTATCACAAACCAACTATGATTGTGTTTTCTCATCTCCTAACTCTTTCCACACTGTCTGATTTTGTGGTATTGTGCAAATAATAGGCAAATCTTTATACAGTTGATGCTGATGTGAAGATAAGCAAATACATTAGAATGAAACTGAATTCTACAAAAATCTGCATACACAAAAATCTGATTTTATTTAATTTATTCCATGTGGACTTAGCAAAATAGCGGCCACTGTATCTTAAAGTGCTATCAAATGGTTAAAAATCTTTGCACTCACCTTACCGCACACCTATCTGTTCCCTCCACTACTCACTACCACCAGTCTGGTCATCTTAGCATCTTTTGCTCATCCACAACTGAAACTGGAATCCCAAAGCCTATAATGCTGAGTTGTGACTTCTGATTTTCATGGGCAGGGAAGATTTTGTGGACGATCATGGCGAATGTCATGACATCATGAAAGCTGGAAATACCAGCTGAGTGTGAGAGGTTCAGGGATTCCGACATGAGCAGTAGGGGATCAGAATATGTGGCAAGTACGGAATGAGTAGCGTAGAGGCCGAAAAGGTAGGAGGTAACGTGAATATAAGAATTTTCCTATTTTTTACTTCTTACTTTTATTATGTTTTGGAGTCTTAGAAGACCCCACAGCATAATAGTGGACATTAAATTTGCAGAGAATAACTTTGCAAATCAAATTTCCTAGGAAGAACCAGGTGAATAGGTGAATTTGAACTTTGACTGATTTGCTCATCTTTAGTAACATTAATGGATGTCAGGATGAAAACCAATACGTTTTTTCACCCTAACCTCCATTTGTTTTTGTTTTAGAACATTATGGAGAAATAACTTCATCCATGGGCTGAAGATATTTCCCATATTAAACACGTATTCTGTTAATGCTGTAGATATAAATAATGAATATATATATATGTATCTACATTTTTTGCATTTTCCTTGATTTGAAATATTGGTATCAGTCTGGTCCATTGGCTGGTCCATTGTTAACACTTAGCAATTTTTGCCCTAATACAAGAAGTTCCTGAGTAAGACATATCCAGCTTTGAATTTCATATTATTTGGGAGAGCATAGAAAATTATTGTCTTCATTTTATAACCCAGTTAAGTAAAAAAATATATATTTTTAGGTTAAAGAAAATCATAATATTTAATTAAAACATTTTTTAAAGTAGAGTGAAAAGTTGGGAATAAAAGTGTAGAATAATGCAAGCCCTTTGATTTCGCTGCAAAATGTCCTCTAAGCCAATCTATAAAGAATTGCTTTATTCTCCTCCAGCTATGGACATTTATAAAATATTCAGAATTGTTATCTGCTCATATTATAAATACTTCACATATTAATGTACTTTTCACAATCCATCGCCTGCAATATTTCCCACATTCGTGTTTAATTTATATTTTTATATGTGTATGAATCCCTGCTTCCAAAGATAATACATAGTTCCAGGCTAATTTAACTAGTAAAACATATTGCTGCAAAAGCACTTGGTAAATGAATTCGACTTGTGCTTGTTGTAGTGATTTAATAGTAATGTTTCAGTGCATTGCTTGAAAAGGAAGATATGCTTTCTCATTAAAAATTGATCATCTCCCCTGGTTGTAAATGCTGTTTTTGCGTGAAATGTAATTAGTAAATGACTGTGTCTATGTCTCTATACTCAACTAAACGACACGCAGAATCCTCATCAGTTCTGTTACTGTATTTTGCTGTATGGGGAAGATGATTTCAGTGTGATGATCTGCATTGTAACTTTGCTTGTTATTACATTCTTTACTTTTCTCCAAACTTTACTGGTTTCCAACATCAGTTAGAAGTGACTACAGATTAGCAATGATTTGCTCGGGTTCCCTCTTATTTGGCAAGCTATGGCGCTTGCCGAATAAGCTGCAGAGGAAACCCAGATACCTGGATCGTGCTTGCCTATAAATAAAAAACTGAAAAAACAATTTTGTTTTGCAATTTCAATGCACTTGATTTTTTTTTCCTGATTTCCAATGCATCATATAAAAAAATGAATAGTGACAAAAGTACAACTCTTCCCACAAAAAACAAGCTCTCACATGGCTACAGTTGTGCTCAAAAGTTTACATACCCCGGCCGATTTTTTGCTTTTTTGGCCTTTTTTCAGAGAATATGAATGATAACACCAATACTTTATCTCCACTCATGGTTAGTGGTTGGGTGAAGCAATTTATTGTCAAACTACTGTGTTTTCTCTTTTTAATTCATAATGACAATCCAAAACATCCAAATGACTCTGATTAAAAGTTCACATACCCTGGTGATTTCGGCCTAATAACATGCACAGAAGTTGACACATATGGGTTTGAATGGCTACTAAAGGTATCATCCTCACCTGTGACCTGTTTGCTTGTAATTAGTGTATGTGCATAAAAGCTGAGTGAGTATATGGGATGCAGACAGACTCTTGCGTCTTTCATCCAGCCACTGACGTTTCTGGATTGTGAGTCATGGGGAAAGCAAAAGAATTGTCAACGGATTTACGGGAAAAGGTAGTGAACCGTATAAAACAGGAAAGGGATACAAAAAGATATCGAAGGAATTGAGAATGCCAGTCTGCAGCATTCAAACTGTGATTATGAAATGAAAATCATGTGTTCTGTATAAATAAAACCACGGTTAGGTAGACCAACAAAAATGTCATCCACAACTGCCAGGAAAATAGTTCAGGATGGAAAGAAAAACCCACAAATAACATCAGCTGAAATCCTGAACTCTCTGAAAACTAGCGGTGTGGCTGTTTCAAGGTGCACAAAAAGGAGGCCCTTAAAGAAAAATGGGATGCATGGTCGAGTCACCAGAAGAAAGCCATTACTGCACAAATGCCACAAAGTATCTCACCTACTGTTAGGCGTCAAGTTCCTGCCGCTGCACATGGGGAATCTTGAGCCATGTCTGCCCATTCTTCTCCAGCCGCAGGGGAGCCTGCTCAGCGGAGACGTCGGTCCCAGCGTCTGGCTCAGCCTGATACTGTGCGAATGGTTACTGTTGCCTTTCTAGGCTCTGCCCTTGTAGCCAGCACTGGTCAGCGGCGAGCAGGCTTTTCTGGGACTAAGTCCTGCTTTTCACGCACTGAGCATGCCCACGGGAGGACCTCTCATTGGAGGTCGGGGGTCACACACTCAGGCCCTGTTGAAGCTCCTATTGGTCCACCAGGAAGCTCCTGTAAAGCTGCAACTATAAAAGGTTTGCATGGCCGCACGGCCATGCGCTAGTATGAAATGTGTTTGGCTTATGCCAGTGGATACTATACCACTCTTTACATATGTGGTGTGAGGCTGTAGCTTTGAGATTGTACAGTCAGGCAGGCAGCTAGCGTCAGTGGGGGCACCTAGCCTTGGCTTAGCATCTGGTTCCTTCATGTGTATCAGAAGAGTTACAGAGCAAGCACAACCCTTAGTTAGGGTAATAACTTTGCATACAGCGCGACTCTGTGAGACAACAGAGATCGCTTCCAGTTCACAGTGAAGCTTAACCCACGAGTGAGCTCAGAGGTTATCTGCCGTTACATTGCAGCAGATATCTCTGCACGGTGGACCCAGGGCTGCAAACACACCTTGTAGCTACCTATCTATACTCGTTGAGTTCGGCTATCCCTAACACCTACAATACACAAAACAGCACAGGAGACAAGCCTCAAAACTTCTGGAACAAGGTAATTTGGAGTTTTAAGACCAAAATTGAATATTTTGTCCACAACCATAAATGATACATTTCTAGAGAGGTCAACAAGGCCTGTGATGAAAGGAACACCATTCCTACTGTAAAGCACATAGGTGGATCGCTGATGTTATGGGGATGTGTGAGCCACAAAGGCACAGGAAACTTGGTAAAAGTTGATGAAAAAATGAATGCAGCACGTTATCAGCAAATACTGGAGGCAAATTTACAGTCATGAACTCAGAAGCTGCGCATGGGTCATACTTGGATGTTCCAACATGACAACAATCCAAAACACAAGACCAAGTCGACCTGTCATTGGCTACAGCAGTACAAAGTGAAGAGTCTGTAGTGGCCATCTCAGTCTCTTGACCTCAATATCATTGAGCCACTCTGGGGAAATCTCAAGAGTGCAGTTTATGCTAGACAGCCAAGGAATTTACTGGAGGCTTTTTGCCAAGAAGAGTGTGCAGCTTTTCCATCTGAGAAAATAAAGAACCTCATCCACAACTACCACAAAATACATCAAGCTGTCATTGATGTTAGAGGGGGCAACACATGGTATTAAGAAATGGGGTATGTGAACTTTTGATCAGGGTCATTTGGATGTTTTGGGTTGTCATTATGATTTAAAAAGAGAAAACACAGTAGTTTGATAATAAATGGCTTCACCCAATCACTATGAGCGGAGAGAAAGTTTTGGTGTTATCATTCATGTTATCTGAAAAAGGCCAAAAAAGCGAAAATTCTGCCAGGGTATGTAAAATTTTGAGAACAACTGTACATGGACTGACAGATAAAAAAAAGTTATGGCTTTTAGAAGAATGGAATGAAATAAGCAAAACAAAAAAGTGGAAAATAGCCCTGTTATGAAGAGGTTAAGGTGCCATGACTTGCCACTAGTATTGAGCATTCCGATACTGCAAATATCGGGTATCGGCCGACATTTGCTGTATCGGAATTCTGATACCGAGTTCCGATATTTTTGCGGTATCGGAAATCGGAATCGGAAGTGTGCGGTGCGTATGGTTCCCAGGGTCTGGAGGAGAGGAGACTCTCCTTCAGGCCCTGGGATCCATATTCATGTATAAAATAAAGAATAAAAATAAAAAATATTGATATACACACCCCGCCGGCGGCCCCTGCTTTTAGCGGTGCCTGCGTTCCTAAGAATGCCGAGTTTAGGACCTGCAATGACGTCGCGGCTTGTGACTGGTGGCGTGAGCGGTCACATGAGCGGTGACGTGACCAATCACAAGCCGCGACATCATCGAAGGTCCTTAACTCGGCATTCTTAGGAAAGGAGGCACCGCTAAGAGCAGGGGCCGCCGGAGGGGTGAGTATATCAATATTTTTTATTTTTATTCTTTATTTTATACATGAATATGGATCCCAGGGCCTGAAGGAGAGTTTCCTCTCCTTCAGACCCTGGGAACCATTCCGATATTTTGTGTCCCATTGATATGCATTGGTATCGGGTATCAGTATCGGCGATATCCGATATTTTTTGGATATCGGCCGATCCAATCCAATACCGATACCTTTGCATTTCGGAAGGTATCGCTCAACACTACTTGCCACAGTATAGTTATTGTTCAAGTTCAAATGTGTAATCTCATAAAGCTCATGTTATGTCTGATTTAATTTTTTATAAATGATTCATATGCATATTTTAACATGATGAATTTTGAAATATGTCTTAGATTACAATTGTTCAGAATCTAAAACTAGTTTTAGTTTTCACAGCATCTGTCCCTGTTTTTAGCTTCAATCTGTGTTAAATTACAAAATATTCTCATGGGAACATCCCAATAAAGTATTATCGAACTTTTTACATTTCCTTCTTAAGATTGTGTTTCAAATGAACCTTTACTTCACCCCCCTATTGACCGCTCACTGTCATTTGAGGCTGCTGAATTAATGCCCTTTCTCCTGCAGTCGAGCATTATCTTTGGTTTTATTTCTTTGATTACCAGTCTGACTGGATGGAACACTTTCCATAAGCTGAGTTTGCCATTAATAATCAATATCAGGAATCAATTAATACATCTCCGCTCTCCTGTAATCATGGGTATCATCCTAATTTTGGTTTATTTGTGTATTTGCGACGTCTTATGTTGATACTCCATTTGTTGGTAAATCCATGGATAAGTTGTAGTTTGTTTGGTCTGAAGTCAAAGTAAACCTGCTAAGAGCACAGGGTAGACTGACCTCTTCTGCTTATAAAAAGAGCATGGATGTGATGAAATGTGCTATTGGGGACAAAATGTGACTATCCACCAGTAATACCAACTCCCTCTGCTAAGTTGGGATCCAAGTTCATTGGTCAGCATGAGATTAATGATGCCGTCAATCCAGTAGCTTTCAGTTTGAAACTCATCCCTTTTTTCTTATTCCAGATGTCTTTCACAGATCTTTGTTAAATCCTTGTTTACCTGTGCATCGTATTATTCACTGCGCCCCCACCTGTGTTGATTGAAGTTAACCTTCAGTATGAAGTAAAACAAAATCCTTTATTACGGGTAGAGAGAGGGATCCTTACAATGCCTTGTTCATTGGAAAGGCTGTGCGCCAGAGGAATGGTCATGGGTGCCAGCTAATAATTCTGATAATATTAACAGAAAGTTTAATTGGTAAGCCTGGTTCTAAGTGTCCAGAGTCCCCTCGTAAAAGGTAGTGGAACACCCGCCAGGATCGTGGGGTACTCAGGTCAGGTCTGACCATTCTTCAGGGGTTGTCACGGCAGCAGTGACCCGGTCTGGAAATAGAGTTTATAGGGGATTAGTTCATGATGCCACCCGTGGGGTTCGGCAATAAGAAAATGGCCGACGCTGCGATTCAGGTCCACTTGGGCAGTTGGTGATGCAGCAGAGATGTTACAGCTCTTCATGAGTAGAGCTAGGCCCCAGAGCAGTTAAAGTGATAAAGTCAATGATGAACTGGTGTAGTGCAGGGCAGGTGACGCAGTAATAATTTTGAGGACACAGCAGGGTGCAGTTTCCACACTTTACTCATGGTTTGTTTGGTACAATCCCAGCCGGGTGCTGTGTCCTCTGGGTCTGTGGTCCAGCCAGCTCTCAGGCAATTTGGGTGCACTTTTCCAAGACTCCCTTTCTTGTGTACCTTCCCAGGCCATCTCCCTAAGCTGGCTTCGCCCTCCTGCCCTTCGCCTCACACACAGTGTCCCAAGCCAGCAGCCTCAGGTCCTTTCGGGTGGCCTTCTCCTTGTCCCCTTGATCCTATATGGCTGCCTTTTCAGTGAATGTGTGTGGATTTGGCTGTAGCACATGCAGATATTACAGCCTCCAGTTTGCTAGCTGAGTCTTGCAGTTCCTCCACTAGTCTGGGGCCGGTCCACTCTGCGACCTAGTCCTTCCACCTGACCATGGTCGGTGTGGATTCGGGCACCACAGGTGGATTCCTCACTTACCAGGCCCCTAGGATCTCTTCTCTCACTCTCTCTCACTAGCTCCACTCTTCACATCTGCTCTCCTTAGCTCCTCCCCTCCAACTCACTAACTAACTCCTAACTCGTCCCTCCTGTCTCCATGACAACTCCACACTACCAACTGTAACTCTCTCCACCCACACCCTCTACCTAGTTCCCCCTCCAGCCTGAGATGGGGCCCTTCCTCAATAGGGTCCGCCCAGATCTCCTGGCCTGGAGTGGTGTTGGATACTACTATGGGTCTCGGACAGTGCCCCCTCCTTACCTGAGATTGGAGTACCACACCTCTGGCTGAGATGCAGTACCTCTGTGGCAACTGGACCATCAGGGGCGCCACAGTAGCACTGTAACATTTGTCCTGTTTTCTGTCCTCTATGCTTCCACTTTTGCCGCTAAGTGATCCCCCACATTTATTATAGGTGATCTGTGATAGTGATAGTTCTGTTCTATTCTTGGGTGATTTTTGGTGATTTTAGACATGTGAGCTGAGTTTCCACACAAATGTAAAATTGACCAAATGTTTCCTAAGTAGTAACATGGCTGATGATGCAATAGTTGAATAGGAGGAAGAGTATTTAAAGCAGTAGATGAGGATGGTAATGATAATGATGAGAATGTCCATGCAGTATTTGAGGATGGTGCCTGGCCATCTAAAAAATGAGAGGGAAGAGAAGTTGCAGAATGACAGTTGGAGCTTTGCTCATTTTGCTGACCAGCTTTATTTTCCCAAATGAGGAGGTGATGCACCTTCATGTGCCAATTGAGATCTTTAGTTCTTTGTCTCTTTAAGCCTGGCTAAACGTGGCATAATTTCCTTCTGCAAAGTCTACACATTGTAAAAGGCTCATCGAGAGGCTATAAGAAAATTGTCACACTGGGTCTGGAATTGCTGTTGGCACCTTCCCTTTCTCTCTCTTCACCTTTAAGTTGAATATCTGTATTATTTATGGGTAGTGTTGAGCGATACCGTCCGATACTTGAAAGTATCGGTATCGGAAAGTATCGGCCGATACCGGCAAAGTATCGGATCTAATCCGATACCGATACCTGATACCAATACAAGTCAATGGGACTCATGTATCGGACGGTATTCCTGATGGTTCCCAGGGTCTGAAGGAGAGGAAACTCTCCTTCAGGCCCTGGGAACCATATTAATGTGTAAAATAAAGAATTAAAATAAAAAATATTGCTATACTCACCTCTCCGACGCAGCCTGGACTTCAGCGAGGGAACCGGCAGCGTTGTTTGCTTAAAATTTGCGCTTTAACTTCCTTACTTGAAGTCCCGGCTTGTGATTGGTCGCGCGCCGCCCATGTGACCGCGACGCGACCAATCACAGCAAGCCGTGACGTAATTTTAGGTCCTTCAGGATTTTAAAATTACGTTCCGGCGTTGTGATTGGTTGCGTCGCGGTCACATGGGCGACGCGACCAATCACAAGCCGTGACGTCACGGGAGGCAGGAGACGCGCGCATTTTAAAATGCCCTGCGGGCTTCCCTGAGACCCCCGGAGCAACGCGATGTGATCGCGTTGCTCTGAGGGTCTCCTACCTCCCTCCTCGCCGCAGGTCCCGGATCCAAGATGGCCGCGGCATCCGGGTCCTGCAGGGAGGGAGGTGGCTTACCGAGTGCCTGCTCAGAGCAGGCGCTGGTAAGCCTGCAGCCCTGCACAGCAGATCTTCGATCTGACAGAGTGCTGTGCACACTGTCAGATCAATGATCTGTAATGTCCCCCCCTGGGACAAAGTAAAAAAGTTAAAAAAAAAATCCCCACATGCGTGTAAAAAAAAAATAAAAAAAATATCCTAAATAAAGAAAAAAAATATATATATTATTCCCATAAATTTATTTAGCTAAATAAAATAAAAAAACAATAAAAGTACACATATTTAGTATTGCCGCATCCGTAACTACCCAACCTATAAAACTGCCCCACTAGTTAACCCCTTCAGTAAACACCATAAGAAAAAAAAAAAAAAAACAGGCAAAAAACAACGCTTTATTATCATACCGCCAAACAAAAAGTGGAATAACACGCGATCAAAAAGACTGATATAAATAACCATGGTACCGCTGAAAACGTCATCTTGTCCCGCAAAAAACGAGCCACCATACAGCATCATCAGCAAAAAAATAAAAAAGTTATAGTCCTGAGAATAAAGCGATACCAAAATAATTATTTTTTCTATAAAATAGTTTTTATCGTATAAAAGTGCCAAAACATAAAAAAATGATATAAATGAGATATCGCTGTAATTGTACTGACCCGACGAATAAAACTGCTTTATCAATTTTACCAAACGCGGAACGGTATAAACGCCTCCCCCAAAAGAAATTCATGAATAGCTGGTTTTTGATCACTCTGCCTCACAAAAATCGGAATAAACAGCGATCAAAAAATGTCACGTGTCCGAAAATGTTACCAATAAAAACGTCAACTCGTCCCGCAAAAAACAAGATCTCACATGACTCTGTGGACTCAAATATGGAAAAATTACAGCTCTCAACGCAAAAAATATTATTTGCAATGAAAAGCGTCTTTCAGTGTGTGACGGCTGCCAATCATAAAAATCCGCTAAAAAACCCGCTATAAAAGTAAATCAAACCCCCCTTCATCACCCCCTTAGTTAGGGAAAAATAAAAAATTAAAAAATGTATTTATTTCCATTTTCCCATTAGGGTTAGGGTTAGGGTTAGGGCTAGAGTTAGGACTAGAGTTAGGGCTAGGGTTAGGGTTAGGGCAAGGGTTAGGGCTAGGGTTAGGGTTAGGGCTAGGGTTAGGGCTAGGGATGGGGCTAGGGTTAGGGCTAGGGTTAGGGCTAGGGTTAGGGCTAGGGTTAGGGCTAGGGTTAGGGCTAGGGTTGGGGCTAGGGTTAGGGTTAGGGCTATAGTTAGGGCTAGGGTTAGGGCTAGGGTTACGGCTAGTGTTAGGGCTAGGGTTATTGCTAGGGTTAGGGCTAGGGTTGGGGCTAGGGTTGGGGCTACATTTAGGGTTGGGGCTAAAGATAGGGTTAGGGTTTGGATTACATTTACGGTTGGGAATAGGGTTGGGTGTGTCTGGGTTAGAGGAGTGGTTAGGGTTACTGTTGGGATTAGGGTAAGGGGTGTGTTTGGATTAGGGTTTCAGTTATAATTGGGGGGTTTCCACTGTTTAGGCACATCAGGGGCTCTCCAAACGGGACATGGCATCCGATCTGAATTCCAGCCATTTCTGCGTTGAAAAAGGAAAACAGTGCTCCTTCCCTTCAGAGCTCTCCCGTGTGCCCAAACAGGGGTTTACCCCAACATATGGGGTATCAGCGTACTCAGGACAAATTGGACATCATCTTTTGGGGTCCAATTTCTCCTGCTACCCTTGGGAAAATACAAAACTGGGGGCCAAAAAATAAGTTTTGTGGGAAAAAAAGATTTTTTATTTTCACGGCTCTGCGTTGTAAACTGTAGTGAAACACTTGGGGGTTCAAAGTTCTCACAACACATCTAGATAAGTTCCTTGGGGGGTCTAGTTTCCGATATGGGGTCACTTGTGGGGGGTTTGTACTGTTTGGGTACATCAGGGGCTCTGCAAATGCAACGTGACGCCTGCAGACCAATCCATTTAAGTCTGCATTCCAAATGGCGCTCCTTCCCTTCCGAGCTCTGTCATGCGCCCAAACAGTGGTTCCCCCCACATATGGGGTATCAGCGTACTCAGGACAAATTGGACAACAACTTTGGGGTCCAATTTATCCTGATACCCTTGTGAAAATACAAAACTGGGGGCTAAAAAATCATTTTTGTGAAAAGAAAAATAATTTTTATTTTCACGGCTCTGCGTTATAAACTGTAGTGAAACACTTGGGGGTTCAAAGTTCTCACAACACATCTATATAAGTTCCTTGGGGGGTCTAGTTTCCAATATGGGGTCACTTGTGGGGGGTTTGTACTGTTTGGGTACATCAGGGGCTCTGCAATTGCCACGTGACGCCTGCAGACCAATCCATTTAAGTCTGCATTCCAAATGGCGCTCCTTCCCTTCCGAGCTCTGTCATGCGCCCAAACAGTGGTTCCCCCCCACATATGGGGTATCAGCGTACTTAGGACAAATTGGACAACAACTTTTGGAGTCCAATTTATCCTGATACCCTTGTGAAAATACAAAACTGGGGGCTAAAAAAATCATTTTTGTGAAAAAAAAAATAATTTTTATTTTCACGGCTCTGCGTTATAAACTGTAGTGAAACACTTGGGGGTTCAAAGCTCTCAAAACACATCTAGATATGTTCCTTAGGGGGTATACTTTCCAAAATGGTGTCACTTGTGGGGTTTTTTAATGTTTAGGCACATCAGGGGCTCTCCAAATGCAACATGGCATCCCATCTTAATTCCAGTCAATTTTGCATTGAAAAGTAAAATAGCGCTCCTTCCCTTCCGAGCTCTGCTATGCGCCCAAACAGTGGTTTACCCCCACATGTGGGGTATCGTCGTACTCAGGACAAATTGCACAACAACTTTTGTGGTCTAATTTGTTCTCTTACCCTTGGGGAAATAAAAAAATGGGGGCAAAAAGATCATTTTTGTGAAAAAATATGATTTTTTATTTTTACGGCTCTGCATTATAAACTTCTGTGAAGCACTTGTTGGGTCAAAGTGCTCAACACACATCTAGATAAGTTCCTTAAGGGGTCTACTTTCCAAAATGGTGTCACTTGTGGGGATTCCAATGTTTAGGCACATCAGGGGCTCTCCAAATGCAACATGGCGTCCCATCTCAATTCCAGTCAATTTTGCATTGAAAAGTCAAATGGCACTCCTTCCCTTCCGAGCTCTGCCCTGCGCCCAAACAATAGTTTACACCCACATATCGGGTATCAGCGTACTCAGGACAAATTGCACAACAATTTTTGGGGTCCAATTTCTTCTCTTACCCTTGGGAAAATAAAAAATTGGGGGCGAAAAGATCATTTTTGTGAAAAAATATGATTTTTTATTTTTACGGCTCTGCATTATAAACTTCTGTGGAGCACTTGTTGGGTCAAAGTGCTCACCACACATCTAGATAAGATCCTTAGGGGGTCTACTTTCCAAACTGGTGTCACTTGTGGGGGGTTTCAATGTTTAGGCACATCAGGGGCTCTCCAAATGCAACATGGCGTCCCATCTCAATTCCAGTCAATTTTGCATTGAAAAGTCAAATGGCGCTCCTTTCTTTCCGAGCTCTGCCATGCGCCCAAACAGTGGTTTACCCCCACATATGGGGTATCAGCGTACTCAGGACAAATTGTACAACAAATTTTGGGGTCTATTTTCTCCAGTTACCCTTGGTAAAATAAAACAAATTGGAGCTGAAATAAATTTTTTGTGAAAAAAAGTTAAATGTTCATTTTTATTTAAACATTCCAAAAATTCCTGTGAAACACCTGAAGGGTTAATAAACTTCTTGAAAGTGGTTTTGAGTACCTTGAGGGGTGCAGTTTTTAGAAAGGTGTCACACTTGGGTATTTTCTATCATATGGACCCCTCAAAATGACTTCAAATGAGATGTGGTCCCTAAAAAAAAATGGTGTTGTAAAAATGAGAAATTGCTGGTCAAATTTAAACCCTTATAACTCCGTCACAAAAAAAATGTGGTTCCAAAAGTGTGCTGATGTAAAGTAGACATGTGGGAAATGTTACTTATTAAGTATTTTGCGTGACATATGTCTGTGATTTAAGGGCATAAAAATTCAAAGTTGGAAAATTGCGAAATTTTCAAAATTTTCGCCAAATATTAGTTTTTTTCACAAATAAACGCAAATTATATCGAAGAAATTTTACCACTGTCATGAATTACAATATGTCACGAGAAAACAATGTCAGAATCGCCAAGATCCGTTGAAGCGTTCCAGAGTTATAACCTCATAAAGGGACAGTGGTCAGAATTGTAAAAATTGGCCCGGTCATTAACGTGCAAACCACCCTTGGGGGTGAAGAGGTTAATCAAATACTATGTGATTTGATAGCTGCAATGTTAGGAAGCTTCTGCTGTTAAGCCTGAGTTTTTGAGAGCTTTCTATGGCTAATCTAATCTTCTACAATGTATAAAATATTGCTGGGATTTTTTTTGGCTATTTGAGTGAATTGTATCGCAAATTGACTGAATTTTCAAGAAGGCTCACATTTTGTAAGATACAACACAATTTAGATTTATATCAAATCGATTTGGTCATGTCTAACAAAATGCATAAAACAAGCTACCTGTGAACATAGATTTAAAGTATGTTTTTTAACCTTTTAATTCTTCTCCTTTTCAGCATACATGTCACTTTCTAAGCATAAGTAGTTAAAAGAAATTGAGGACTCTTCATGGAAGTTGCATTTTTGCATATTTTGGCCAAAATATCAACTACTGCCTCATCCGTTTTTTTCTTCTTGCAGTACGCAGGCCCTATAGAGTCGTTGATGGGAATTGGGGTATTTGTCCTTGTGGGGTGCACTTACATAGTGCTACGGGAAGGGCAGCATCCAATAAAGGAAAACCACCTATGCCAAGCATGGTATCCATCCACAGACAGCTGTTTCGGGGTTTTTGCCCCTCATCAGTGTGGAGTAGGAAGCTGGCTATTAGGAGCAGTGCCTAGTAAAAAGGCTGTGAACGTACAGATGATTGAACTCGGGGAGACCAAAACATCCAACACCGCGGAGACACCATCACATGTTTCTCAACGCAGTGATCCAGAACACTGCCCCCATCCCTAATGGGAAATATGCAAATGCATGTAGAGTAGCTGCGGAGACACCATCACGTGATGGATGGTGCCCTTCCCGTGGTTGTTCCTTCCTGGGGAAAGGCCTGGCTATTCATTGCTTGCGTTGAGAAACACATGATGGTGTCTCCGCAGCTACTCTACATGCATTTGCTAATTTCCCATAAGGAATGGGGGCAGTGTTCTGGATCACTGCGTTGAGAAACACATGATGGTGTCTCCGCGGTGTTGGATGTTTTGGTCTCCCCGAGGTCAATCATCTATACGTTCACAGCCTTTTAACTAGGCACTGCTCCTAACAGCCAGTTTCCTACTCCACACTGATGAGGGGCAAAAACCCAAAACAGCTGTCTGTGGATGGATACCATGCTTGGCATAGGTGGTTTTCCTTTATTGGATGCTGCCCTTCCCGTGGTTGTTCCTTCCCGGGGAAAGGCCTGGCTATTCATTGCTTGCATTAAGAAACACGTGATGGTGTCTCCACAGCTACTCTACATGCATTTGCATATTTCCCATAAGGGATGGGGGCAGTGTTCTGGATCACTGCGTTGAGAAACACGTGATGGTGTCTCCGCGGTGTTGGATGTTTTGGTCTCCCCGAGGTCAATCATCTGTACGTTCACAGCCTTTTTACTAGGCACTGCTCCTAATAGCCAGTTTCCTACTCCACACTGATGAGGGGCAAAAACCTCGAAACAGCTGTCTGTGGATGGATACCATGCTTGGCATAGGTGGTTTTCCTTTATTGGATGTTTTCCTTTATTGGATGCTGCCCTTCCTGTGGTTGTTCCTTCCCGAGGAAAGGCCTGGCTATTCATTGCTAGCGTTGAGAAACACGTGATGGTGTCTCTGCAGCTACTCTACATGCATTTGCACATTTCCCATAAGGGATGGGGGCAGTGTTCTGGATCACTGCGTTGAGAAACATGTGATGGTGTCTCTGTGGTGTTGGATGTTTTGGTCTCCCCGAGGCAATCATCTGTACGTTCACTTACATAGTGCTAGGCAGCCAGCCTGATGTAATAGTATAGGTGTCACCAACGGACTGTAAGCTGGCATGGTGTACTACAGATAATTGTATGACTTAGACCTTTTTACAGGCCCTAGTTTTGTGAGTGGTTGTTCAACTGCATTTTGCAAATTTGCTACCTCCCTTCCACCTTTTGTCATTGAGGCCTGCTGCTTCTTGCACTATCATTAGTATTGTGACCAGATATCGGCGAGTATGGACTTTTTTCATGAAATGTTTTTTGAATTGATGACTTTTTCAGTGAATTTCTGGTAATGAAGGGGTGAAAAAAATGTGCATTGTTATGTCTCAAGGCGTTCACAGGGGGTAGTTTCAGTAAAGACTTCCACTAGTGATTCAAAAGCATGCTTGTCACTGCTCTGTACTCAATCGAGCATCAGGGTGGTCGATCGAGTATTAAACAGTGCCAAGTATCACGTGCTGTTCAAGAAGAGAGAGAGAGATAATTTTTCCTCTGGAAAAATGCTCAAGTTTGCCATTCACTTCCACTATGCTCGCTACTCGAGTCAAGTACATCTCAACATCAGACATGCTCTATTCAAGTACTGATCACTAGAGCATTTCAGTACTCGATCAACTTTAGCCTTCAGCCATCAAATGCACTATTGCTCCAAACATCACAAAGTGCAAAATATGAATATGATTAGCCCAAAATGATACGATATATAAAAAGAGAGATAAAATCCCAACGTATTATTATCCCTTTATAAATCACTGGTGAAGACACATCAAGAATATGGGATCCAGTTTTGGGCTTCACATTTTATAAAGGATATTCAAAATAAAGAATCAGTTCAATGATGGGCAACTAGATTATTACAAGGGAGGGAAGGTGTCATGATCCAGTTCGGGGTTTGTTTCTGATTATTCTCTCCCCGAGATGGTCATGGGGGGTTAATCTTCCTTGCCTCGTTTTGGGATCTGTCTGGCTATTTCAGTCTGCTGTTACCTGCAAGCAGTGTCAGTTATAGTTCCTGCCTCTGGCTTGAGAAGCTGACCCGTTATACCTTGATTTGTCCTCTGCCCGTTTACCTAGGTCCCATTCCTATGTTCTCTTGTTCCCTTGTGACTTTGCTTGTTGTAATACCTGCTCTCCGTGTTGTGACCCCTAGGTATTTGACTCGGCTCGTCCTCTGACCTGTTTGACTGTCTTGTGTCTCTGGCTTTCCTGCTCCCGATCGGCTCTAACTTCTTTGACTTGTTTCTGACCACGTGTGTTGCTGTGACCTCAGGTACTTCATTCCCTCTCTGTTGCTGACCCGGCTTTGTCTGACTACTCTTTCGCCACCTAGCAGCTTCTGTCTGCTGCTCTGTGATTTCACTGTGAGTTTACCTGTATTATTTCACCTGCATCCCCCTGGTGGAGGTTGTGTCCTACTGCGCTGCAGCAGGCATTACAAAAGGCCTCTTATATCAGTAGAGGTTGGAAAAGTTAAGCTTAGAAAAAAGACGCCTCGGAGGGGATTTCATTTACATGTATAAATATATGTGTGGCCAGTAGGGTTGAGCGAAACGGGGCGTTCATTTTCATAAGTCGCCGACTTTTGGCAAAGTCGGCATCTCATGAAACCCGACCCGATCCCTGTGCGGGGTCGGCCATGCGGTACGCGATCTTGGCGCCAAAGTCGCGTTTCGTATGACACGTTTAGCGCCATTTTTTTCAGCCAATGAATGAGCGTGGGCAGAGTGATGACATAGGTCTTAGGGGAGTGAACGCCTATCGTCACATTATCGCTTGTGCGCAGTAGGGATTTGGAATGTGCAATACGAAATTTTCTGTGCTGGGACGGAGGAGAGAGAGAGAGAGAGGGAGAGAGAGAGAGAAATAAAAAATAAAAAAAAAAAATTTCCTTCATTGGGTTTCGTGTTTCGGCCGAAACCCGACTTTTCACGGTGGTCGGCCGATTTCACTCGACTCGACTTTTAAGACAGTCGGGTTTCACAAAACCCGACTCGACCCTAAAAAACTAAAGGTCGCTCAACCCTAGTGGCCAGTAGAAAACACTGGCACATGACTTGTTCCTTCCAAGGACTGTCCTGAGGACTAGGGTGCACTTATTATGGGTGGAAGAAAGGTGATTCCGACAGCTAAACAGGAAAGGGTTCTTTACAATTAGAGCAGTCCACTGGAGGTAGTAATGGCAGACACTATAACAGCTTTTAATAAAGAGCTGAATGATTTCCTTGATGCACATAACATTGCGGGTTATAGATAGATTAGTGACGAAATGTACAATTGGTAGAGAAAGGTTTAACTTGATGGACCTATGTCTTTATTCAACCTACGTAACTATGTAACTACTAGATGGTGGCCCAATTCTAATGCATTGGGTATTCTAAAATATGTATGTAGTTTATTTATGAAGTTTTCAGAATAATGCAATTTATACAAAGGATTCGGCTGGCCGCGACCAATTAAGGAAGCGTGGTTCAAATTCCGCACCAATTTGCGGGCGGACTGTGAGGCCATGTGCACACGTTCAGGATTTTTCGTGTTTTTTTCGCGTTTTTTCACTATAAAAATGTGATAAAAACGCGAAAAAAACGCTTACATATGCCTCCTATTATTTACAGGGTATTCCGCAATTTGTGTGCAAATGTTGCGATTTTTTCCGCGAAAAAATCGCATCGTGTCAAAAAAAGCAACATGTTCATTAAAAATGCGGAATTGCGGGGATTCTGCACACCTAGGAGTGCATTGATCTGCTTACTTCCCACACGGGGCTGTTCACACCATGCGGGAAGTAAGCAGATTATGTGCGGTTGGTACCCAGGGTGGAGGAGAGGAGCCTCTCCTCCACGGACTGGGCACCATATAATTGGTCAAAAAAAAAGAATTAAAATAAAAAATAGTCCTATACCCACCCTTTGATGGACCCCGAAGTGTTCCCGCCTCTCCGGTGCATGCTCTCTCTTCGGTTCCTATAGATGGTGTGGTTCAGGACCTGTGATGACGTCACTGTCTTGTGATTGGTCGTGTGACCGCTCATGTGACTCACGCGACCAATCACAAGCCGCGACGTCATCACAGGTCCTGAACTACACCGGCATCTATAGGAACGGACGCCGCTGAGGAGATCGTCTGGGTGAGTATAACCATTTTTTATTTTTTTTATTATTTTTAAACATTCTATCTTTTACTATAGATGCTGCATAGGCAGCATCTATAGTAACAAGTTGGTCACACTTGTCAAACAGTATGTTTGACAAGTGTGACCAACTTGTCAGTCAGTTTTCCAAGCGATGCTACAGATCGCTTGGAAAACTTTAGCATTCTGCAAGCTAATTACGCTTGCAGAATGCTAAAAAAACGCGAAAAAAATGGGAAAAAAACGCAAAAAAAAAAATGCGGATTTCTTGCAGAAAATTTCCGGTTTTCTTCAGGAAATTTCTGCAAGAAATCCGGACGTGTGCACATACCCTGACTGTCGCTGATTGTTCATGGCCGGGCATGACCAATCAGTGAAGCCAGGGCCAGCTCCAGGTTTTTTAGGGCCCCGGGCAAAAGAGTCTCAGTGGGCCCCCCTCTTTAACACATACCACGATTCATGATGCACAGAAACAGCAGAGAAATATAGCACAGCCAAGAAGCATATAACACAGCCCACGTAGTATATAACACAGCCCACGTAGTATATAGCACAGCCACATAGTATATAACACAGCCCACGGACTATATAATACAGCCACGTAGTATATAGCACAGCCACGTAGTGAATAGCATAGCAACGTACAGTAGTATATAACACAGCCACATAGTATATTGCCCAGCCACGTAGTATATAGCACAGCCCACGTAGTAAATAGCACATACACATAGTATATTGCTCAGCCACGTAGTATATTGCCCAGCCACGAAGTATATTGCCCAGCCACTTATTATATTGCCTAGCCACATAGTATATAGCACAGACACATACTATATAGCACAGACGTGTAGTATATTGCCCAGCCACGCAGTATATTGCACAGTCACGTAGTATATTGCACAGCCACGTAGTGTGTAGCACAGATACGTAGTATATAACACTGCCCATGCAGTACATAAATCAGGCAACATAGTATAGAGCACAGCAATGTAGTATATTGCCCAGCCACATAATATATAACACAGCCACGTAATATATACCACCACAATGCATGGACTGGACCATTGCGAGGTGCGGGAAAGGCCTGGGCTGGATCTGGGGGCCGACAGAAGGTCACTATATAATGATTTTTAATTTTTTTATTATTTTTAACATTAGATCTTTTTACTATTGAAGCTGCATAGGCAGCATCAATAGTAAAAAGTTGGTCACACAGGGTTAATAGCAGCATTATCGGAGTGCGTTGCACCATGGCATAATGCGGTGTTTAACGCTGCCATTAACCCTGTGTGAGCTCTGATTGGAGGGGGTATGGAACGGGCACTGACGGCAGGGGAGTAGGGAGCGGCCATTTCGCGGCTGTGCCCGTCGCTGATTGGTCGTGGCCATTTGACCGCTACCAATCAGCGACTTGGGATTTCCGTGACAGACAGACGGAAGTGACCCTTAGACAATTATATAGTAGATGTAGCTAATAACTGCAAATAGAAGGAACTATTGCTATATTCTAGTGCAGGTGTGAGCCGTTAATTTGAGCCACATGAGAGATTTTGGCTGTTATAGCGGGCTGAACTAAAAGGCTGAAATTAATTCTGCTCAATATTTGTATTAACATATTAATAACAGTGCCTTGTGAAAGTATTCGGCTCCCTGGAACTTTTCAACCTTTACCTACAAATCATGCTTCAAACATAAAGATACCAAATGTAAATTTTTGGTGAAGAATCAACAACAAGTGGAACACAATTGTGAAGCTGAACAAAATGTATTGGTTATTTTAAATTTTGTGGAAATTCAAAAACTGATAAGTGGGACATTCAATAATATTCAGCCCCTTTACTTTTAGTGCAGCAAACTCATTCCAGAAGTTCATTGTGGATCTCTGTACGATCCAATTTTGTCCTAAATGCCTGATGATGATAAATATAATCCACCTGTGTGTAATCAAGTCTCTGTATAAATGCACCTGCTCTATGATAGTCTCAGGGTTCTGTTTGAAGCACAGAGAGCATCATGAAGACCAAGGAACACAACAGGCAGGTCCGTGATACTGTTGTGGAGAAGTTTAAAGCTGGATTTGGATACAAAATGATTTCTAAAACTTTAAACATCCCAAGGAGCTCTGTGCAAGCGATCATATTGAAATGGAAGGAGGATCATACCAATGCAAATCTACCAAGACCCGGCCGTCCCTCTAAACTTTCATCTCAAACAAGGAGAAGACTGATCAGAGGTGCAGCCAAGAGGCCCATGATCACTCTGAATGAACTGCAGAGATCTACAGCTGAGGTGGGACAGTCTGTCCTTAGGACAATAATTAGTCGTACACTGTACAAATCTGGCCTTTATGGAAGAATGGCAAGTAGAAAGCCATTTCTCAAAGATATCCATAAAAAAGTGTTGCTTAAAGTTTGCAACAAGCCACCTGGGAGACATACCAAACATGTGGAAGAAGGTGCTCTGGTCAGATGAAACCAAAATTGAGCTTTTTGGCAACAATGCCAAACGATATGTTTGGCGTAAAGGCATTACAGCTCATCACCCTGAGCACACCATCCCCACTGTCAAACATTGTGTTGGTAGCATCATGGTTTGGGCCTGCTTTTCTTCAGCAGGGATGGGAAGATGGTTAAAATTGATGGGAAAATGGATGGAGCCATATACAGAACCATTCTTTAAGAAAACCTGTTGGAGTCTGCAAAAGACCCGAGACTGGGACAGTGATTTGTCTTCCAACAAGACAATGATCCCAAACATAAAGCAAAATCTACAATGGAATAGTTCACAAATATACCGTATGTATCCAGGTGTTAGCATGGCTAAGTCAAAGTCCAGACCTCAATCCAAGCGAGAATCTGTGGAAAGAGCTGAAAACTGCTGTTCACAAACGATCTCCATCAAACCTCACTGAGCTCGAGCTGTTTGTCAAGGAAGAATGGGCAAGAATTTCAGTCTCTCGATGTACAAAACTGATAGAGACATACCCCAAGTGACTTGCAGCTGTAATCGCAGCAAAAGGTGGCGCAACAAAGTATTAAGTTAAAGGGGACGAATAATATTGCACTCCCCACTTTTCAGTTTTTGAATTTCCACAAAAATTTAAAATCACCAATAAATTTTGTTCATCTTCACAATTGTGTTCCACTTGTGGTTGATTCTTCACCAAAAATTTACATTTGGTATCTTTATGTTTGAAGCATGATATGTGGGAAAAGGTTGAAAAGTGCTAGGGAGCCGAATACTTTCGCAAGGCACTGTATATTAATTTAATTTTATTATTAAGGATTCTGACATCCCCTATATAATTTAGGAGCGCACACCACCCCTATGCACAGTATGAGCCCACACACAATCTTCTATATACAGTATGAGTCCCGACATAACCCCTGTAAATACAGCATGAGCCCTTACATAGCTTCTTGTATACAGTGTGAGCACCCGCAAAGCCTCCTATATACAGTATGAGCCCCAACATAGCCCCCTATAAACAGTATGAGCCTCCATATAGCTCAGTATATGCAATATGAGCTCTAACATAACCCTCAGTTTACAGCATGAGCCCCCACTTAGCTTACTGTATACAGCATCAGCTCTCATATAGCCCACTATATACATTATGGACCCCCACACAGCCTCTCTACATGCAATATTAGCCCTCACATAGCCCCTTATGTACAATAGGATCTCTACATAGCATTATATGTAAAGTGTATGCACTCACATACCCTCTCTATATACAGTATGAGATCCCCACATAATCCCCTTTATGCAGTATGAGCCCCACCTAGCCTGTCTATATACAATGTGAGACCTCGTCTAGCCTCTAGTGTAAGGTCCCACATAGTCTTCTATATACAGTATGAGCCTCCACATAGCCCCTATATACAGTGTAAGCCCCCACATAACCTATCTATATACAATATGAGCCATCACATAGCCCCCTGTACACAGTATGAGCCCAAACATAGCTGCCTATACTGTATATAGTCGGAGCCTTCACATAGCCTCTCTACAAACAGTTTGCCCACACTCAGCTCCTGGCCTACAGTATGAGCTCCCACATAGCCACTATTTATATAGTATGAGCCACCACATAGCTCCATATATACTATATGAGCACTAGCATAGCCCTTTGTATATAGTTTGAGCACCCACATAGCTTCATATATACCTTATGAGCCCCACATAGCCCCTACTTTCAGTATCAGCCCCCACATAGCTCCCTACATTCAGTAAGAGCCTCCACATAGCCTCCTATTTACAGTATGATCCCTCACATAGCCTCTCTATATACAGTATGTGCCCCAAACATAGCCTTCAATGAACAGTATAAGTTCCCACACAGATTCCTATATACATTATGAGCACCACATAATAATAGCATTTGCTATCTCACATGTTGATTGGTGAAAGATGGAGCCGTTGACCATGTTTTCCTCCAATGTATGTGTTTACCGCTGTCTGCATCCTGAGGATGTAGATAGCGGTGAAAGCAAGCAATGGGGGCAGATGGGTGGCAGGTGGTGGAGGGCATGGTGTGGTTTGTGAGTCATTGTTTAAGCCCTTTGGATGTCTGGGTTCATGGGCCAAACTGGAACAGCCAGAGGGCTTGATGTGGCCCTTGGACTGCAGTTTGCCCAGGTCTGGTCAGCAGGACAGGATATAGTTAATGGATAGAACTAGCCCAATGGCTGGGGACTAGTGTTAATAAAATGTGGGCACTTCCTGATAGTAGATCAGGTAGGGAAGTGCCATGACAAGGGCAAGTACAGGTGCAGTGGGCTGCTAGGGCTGGCAGGTCCCAATTGTTCAAGGCTGTAGGAGGCCATGCTGATATCCCTTGTGGACATTCCTGCATCACGTCCATGGCCTAGAGCTCGGTCCAGGTACTAGAGAGAGTTCCTGGTATTATGACATCTCAATTTCGTTGGACGTAGAATCACATGAAGGCCCAGTGGCTGGTCCCAGATGCACTTCTTAAGTGGATAGGAAATTCATTAGGCTGACGGAGTCAGTGGGTTTAGGAATAGTCCAGGACAAATGAATGGTGGAGATGAAGATGCATTGTACTAAGGAATTAAAAAACATGAAGTGCTGTGCCCTATCTCACATGTTTCACTCTGATGAAATTGAACTGACCAGTAAACGTTTGCTTGTTGCAATGAGCTTGGTGTCCCTTGAATTTGGTGTGGCGGCTCCTGAGAATGGAGGCCTGGAGAGAGTGGAGGCCTGCGGCCTACAAGTAAGTGTGATACACCCCACACTTGACAGCACACTGGGCCTGGGGCACTGTTTTCCTGTTATGTGCCACTGCCAAAGCATAACTTGACAGAACCTTAGGAACTTTACATACACCTAATGGAGGCAGAACCCAGACATAGTCTACTACAACTTAAATCTCTTAGCACCTTTATAGTCTATGGACAAAAACACAATGTGCAAAGAGTCTTAGTATACCCACTTCAAAAACTATTCTGGATACCCCTTAATATATTTTAATATAGGCACTTGATATGAATGGAGAATATCAAATACAGCCATTACCGAAAGTATTGGCACCCTTGAAATTGTTCCAGAAAATGTAGTATTTCTTCCAGAAAATTATTTCAACTACATATATTTTGTTCTGCACATGTTTAGTTCCTTTGTGTGTATTGTAATAACACAAAAAACTGAGACAAAAGGACATATTGGACATAATTTCACTCAAAATTCAAAATATAGGCCAGACAAAATGATTGGCACTCTTCCAAAATTTGGGGTAAACAACTGTTTCAGGCATGTGATGCCCATTCAAACTCACCTGTGGCAAAGAAAGGGTATGGGCAATATGATAATCACACCCAAAACCAGATAAAAAAGGGAGAAGTTGACTCAATGTTTTATTGTGTGTATGCGTGTGGCACACTAAGAACCAAAATTGTTGAAAATTATCAGCAATTTCAAAGTTACAAGTCCATCACAAATCTAGATGTTCTTTTGTCCACAGTGTGCAACATAATAAAGAAGTTTACAACTCATGACACTGCAGGTAATCTCCCTGGATGTTGATGGCAGAAGAAAAAAATGCTGAAAGGTTGAAAAGCAGGATGGTCTGGATGGTGGATAAGCAGCCCCAATCAAGTTCCAAAGAAATTCAATCTGTCCTGCAAGCTCAGGGTCCATCATTGTCAGTGCAAACTATCTGTCGACATTTGAATGAAATGAAACTCTATGGCAAAAGACCCAGGAGGACTCATAGTTATATAGTGTATAAGTATGCTCCCTCCATAAGACAGGTGGTTGGGTATCAGAGGTCAAAGTCTGCAAAAGGCAATAGACAATAATAAAAGCACAAACCTAATAGAAACAGAGTACACTATAAGGGACACCACTTGGAGGGGAGCTCAACCGCACGTGCACATTTATGCCTTTATTATTTATTACTATTATGTCTGGATATGGATTTATTACATGGGATACCAGCAGCACAGATTATCCACAAATCCTCCTATGTAATCTCTGGCAGCGGCATTTAACATGATAGCGCCGAAAGCACATCACTAATCCCGCCCAACGGTGCCCTGCTCTGTCTAGCACGAGCGATCGAATGATTGCAGCTTCTAGTCTCCCATGGAGACTATTGCAGTGTAATATAAGGAAAAAATGTTTTTAAAAATATTACAAAAATAAAAAAATAAAATAGTTTAAATCTCGCCCCATTCACACTATTTAAAATAAAACAATAATAAAAAATGCATATATTTGGTATGGCCAAGTTCAGAATCACCCGATCTATCAATATATAAAAGGAATTAATTCACTTGGTAAACGGTGTAATGAGAAAAGAAGTAAAAACACCAGAATTACTTTTTTTGGTCGCCACAACATTGCATTAAAATGCAATAATGGACGATCAAAATATCGTATCTGCACCAAAATGATGTCAATAAAATTGTCAGCTTGGCACACAAAAAATAAACCCTCACCTAACCCCAGATAATGAAAAATGGAGACACTACAAGTCTCGGAATATGACACATTTTTATTTTTAACAAACTTTGTTTTTTTCACCACTTAAATAAAAAAAAGAACCTAGACATGTTTGGCATCAACAAACTTATAATGACCTGGAGAATCATAATGGCAGGTCAGCTTTAGCATTTGCTGAACATGGTTAAAAAAATACATTTGTGGAATTGCACTTTTTTTGCGATTTCACAGCACGTGCAATATTTTTTCCTATTTTCTGGTACACTATATGGTAAAAGAAATGATGTGGTTCAAATGCACAACTTGCCCCACAAAAATGAAACCCTCACATGGCCATATTGACTGAAAAATATGTAAGTTATGGCTCCAGGAAGAAGGGGAGCGAAAAATAGAAAAGCAAAAAGAAAATGGTCCGTGGCATGAATGGTTTAAAAGATGTCATTGCTACTGCAAAAATGCAATAAAAAGTGGCCAAAATGTCGTACATTCTCCAAAATACAATCAATACAATCAATAAAAAAATGTCAAGCTGTTTTTTCACCAAGATAGTAAAAAATATTGGACAGGTTTGACATTGCCATAATCATACTGACCTGGAGAATCCTGTTATCAAGTCTTTTTTTATCACACAATGAATGCCGTAAAATCAAAACGAAAAAAATTATGTTTTTTTGCAATTAATCTTAATACATTTTTTCCTGGTTTCTAGCACATTGTATGATAATTGAATGGTATATTTCAAATCTTCAACTAACCCTGAAAAAACATAAACTGGAAAAATTAGAAAAAAATAAAGATTCTTGGAATGAAAAACAATAGCAAAAAAACAAAAATGTCTTGCGTTCAGTAAATGTTATTAATATATACATTTCAAAACAGGTCAAAGATAAATATTAGCATTCAAGTGTAAAAGTTTAAAGTAAATGGCAGGCTTTAGAAAGAATTGTTATGTTTTAACATAAAAAAATCTAAATGGCTTTCAGCATTTTGCCACTGTGAAAAGTTGATTAGTTTGTATGAACCATTATTTTTTTATCACATACCATCCAGCACTGATGGATAGCATAGATCAGCCCTGAAAGGTTCCTTTCAACATCTACAAATTTCATAGCAAGAAGTTTTCCAATATCTTCAGTCTTGACAGAGTTTATTTGTAAGATGAACAGTCTGGAAACTCTGTGAGAGGAACCATCAAAGCTTAGTTTCAATTCCATCTGAGAATGAAAATATGAATCAAACAACTTAACTCATCCAGGGGTCGATATTTTTGAAATCTAAGGGAATAAATACCATAAATAGGAAAAAAAATATTGTTTTTATGACAAACTATATATGAAAGAAATGAAAAAAAATCAAAAATCGAAATATTAAACTGTAACAGATGGTTAGTTTTGTCTTAATTTATCTCAACATAGACATCGCCTACAATTGATAAAGGCAATTGTGGTGTTTGAGTATTCAACATTTTTGGGATGAACTGTTTTCTTGGGCATAGTCCATTACTCTCCATTTTCTTGCTACATTACAATAATTGATGACTGCAATTTACTAATCTTTCGGCCTCCGCTTATTTTAAAGTTTAGCACAAATGAGCAAAAACAGTTAAATCTTTCTCTGTTAAATACCTAATTACTGATCTATGGCCCATTCATCCAGTTAGTAAAGTTTACATTGAACTGAAAGGAGTTGAATGAGATTAGAGAAAAGGGATCCTTTTTGTTTTTTTTCGCAGACACTATACCACTTTTGCCTGGTACTGTCACAATCCATAGGAAGTTATGGTCACACGTTGCTTGTTTGCCGCTTTTTTTCTGCAAATAAAACCTGCTCATTTGGCAGTAAAGAAGCTGCTTACAAAAAGCAGGTTATGCTGGATTTTTTCTGCTTTATTTGTTGCATTTTTTGTATTTTTATTGTCCAAAAACACAGTAAAAACACATGGTTTGCATTTTTTTGGCTGTGATGGTGCACTTCCCCACTGCCAATCATGATGAAAAAATGCTATAAAAACGTTGAAAGAATTGACATGCTGCAGTGTTTTAAAAACAGGAAGGGATGAAAGGTTGGCATTCCAGCTCCTAAAAATATTTAAACTTTATTAATCCATGATAAAATTAACAATAGGGTTATAGTGACGCGTTTCGATCTGTGGACAGATCTTTATTAAAGCATCTGTCCACAGATCGAAACACGTTGCTGTAAGCCTCCTCCCTTTTTTGTCCACACCATTGTAGGAGTTTTTTCACCATTGTTAATTTTACCATAGATTAATAAAGTTTGAAGATTTTTAGGAGCTGAAGCACCAACCTTTCACCCCTTTCTGTGCTTCACGCCCGGTCAAGATGAAGTTCCATGCACCTGTATTGTTGTCGGTGATCTGGCTATTATTATATTTATTAATATTACTGTCACTTATAAAATTGTCATCTTCTCATGTAGAAAAAGGGCCATTTGGCCCTCACAAACTACGTTTTACATGATTCAATATCCCAATTTCAAAGCAGATAAGTTGCTTTGAAATTGGGATATATCCAAAGAGATCTACAAAAAGCTATGTGCACTATAAAAAATGCAATGGTTGGTTATTAAGTTTTAATACAACATGTACTAAAAACTTGGAGCAAAACATTTGCTTCCTAGAGATATCTTTACAATTCCCATTCTAAGCATATATTATACATTTTAAAATATATAAACTTGTATTTTCCAAGATTATAAAACAAAAACAATCCATTGGTTATGTCTGGAATTGTAGATGTTTTTTGGAATGGAGAGTAGAAGGTTACCTTATTAACGAAACTGTACTTATTTGATAAATAGCAGAAGAAAGTCGTCAGTTCGTCTTCATAGGATTCTATGAATAAGGAATGATATTGTGAAACGCTTAAGATGTAATGAAGACAGCACTGTGTGTCATTTGTGCACATCGATTCCCAATAAAACATTGAACTAAGGGAACCAGAGTGCTGACTTTCTTCTGCTGTTATACCTCCTTGCCTGCTGAGGCTGTCATGCACCTAAAATGCATGTTATGCAGAGTAGTGAGCTGTTATTTTCTGTGTTTGGATTCTATTTGATAAATACTGCTGTGAGTATTTATTACTAAAGACTATAGGACAAATGTCCATAGAGTGGAGTCCACAGCTCTAAGAGATGGAGACTTTTTTCAGCACATAGTGTTAGGTGTCAAGTTCCCGCCACTGCACAGGGGGAATCTCAAACCATGTCCGCTGCTATCTCCCATTCTCCTCCAGCTGCAGTGGAGCCTGCACAGCAGAGACCTCGATCCCAGCATCTGGCTCAAGCAGATACTGTGGGGCTGGTTACTGCTGTCTTTCCAGGCTCTGCCTTTGTAATCAGCATTGATCAGCAGCGAGCAGATGCTCCAGGGACCAAGTCCTGCTTTTCTTCTACTGAGCATGCCCACGGGACAACCTCTCATTGGAGGTCAGGGGTCACATGCTCAGGTCCTGTAGTGTCTCCAATTGGATAACTAGGAAGGTCCAGGAAGGCTACAGCTATAAAAGGTTCACATGGCCATGCGCTAGTATAAACTTGCTTATGTGTGTGTGGATGTATGCCTGACGATGGATGAAAGCTCTGAATCTTTCCCATCCCTTGAGTTGTTGTCTGCTCGTGAATGGTGGATGCTACCTAGCGCCAGACCGTGCTATCCCGCACATGAATTACTGCATCAATTTGCAGCCACCGTCAGTGTGGTGCCGTGAACAACCAGTGTGCTTTCCTATCCCTAGTTAGGGTGGTTAGTGGCATCCGCCAGAGCGGCGCTGTATGCACTCTGTGCGGTAAATCTTTAAGTAGTCCTGACAACCAGTCAGTGTAGGGTGGGAACTCCCTCTTGATCTCAGCATCTGATTCAGGGCATCCTCAGGCGCGGGCTCAACAGCCACTGAGGGTCAGAGCGGGATCAATCACCAGCATACCGGGGGTGAATTTCAGGGATCCCACTAGCGTCCATCTGCTGCACTCTGTCACTGCTAACAGGGCACAGTGTTTCCTTTGTTTCCCTGTGACTCTGTGAAGCAACAGAGTTCACATCAGTTCATCAGTTCATACTGGGTGATGGAACCCGTGTTTATTCAGGCGTAGTACCGCCATATAGTGCCCCATTACCTAGCAGCAGGTTCCTTGTCTGCATGGTGGATCCCGGGCTGCGAACGCACCTTATTACTTATTATATTTATTCAGTGCGTTCGGCCAGCCCTAACATAGAGCATCGGTTGCGTCGATATTTTTGTGTTTTATTAGTGATTTGCTTGCTCGTCAGTAGGGTTGAGCGACTTTTACTTTTTTGGGGTCGAGTCGGGTTTTGCGAAACCCGACTTTGTCAAAAGTCGAGTCGAGTGAAATCGGCCGATCTTCTTGCAAAGTCGGGGTCGTTGTTCGTCCGAAACACGAAACCCAATGCAAGTCAATGGGGAAGCACAGTCGGCAGTGAGTGGAGGCCAGGAAAACACCTACAGTGCCCATTTTAATGCCAAAATCATCAATTCTTGTTACTTAAGCTTGTCAATCTTAATTTACCTTACAATAATAGGTAGCCATTGAAAATTGGGGGGTCATTTGGCTAAAGTTGTGGGGGGTAGGGCTGGTTCAAGTTTTCAGTGGGCCCAGGAAACGTGGAGTACGTCACGGCGGTGGAGCAGTTAGAGGTAAGTATTGCAATGTTGCAAGTGCTGTGATCCTGAGCAAGCAGGGGGTCCCACTCATTCGCATTGGCACTGGCACAGGGCCCCTCACAGTACGGCGGTGTGTTTGCACGGCGGGGGCGCCTCCCACCGGCAGCGACACTTTGCGTACTATGAGGGGCCCTGTGCCAGTGACGTTGCCAATGAGTGTGCCCCCCCACCTGATGAAGGAACCTGCACTTTCACCTGCACCTTCCTCTTTATCCCCGTGTAAGGTGGTATAGTATGCGGGAAGAGGAACCTGACTTTCAGCAGGGTCAGATTCAGGCTGTGTAGAGTGCAAGGGGAATGTAGTGGTCTGGGTCAATGTACCAGCGGGCTAATCTAGCAGTGGCTGGGCAATGGGCAGGATGAGGAGGAAACACAGATCTAGGCCCAAATAATAGAGTGGCCTAAATGCAGTTCAAAATTGGTAACAGGACTAACCAGGCGGCATTGCTTTGTTCAGTGGAGGACCACTGTAATGAGAGGCTGACAGAGTGAGTAGGGCCAAATAAGTAACTAGGCTAAATGCAGTTCTAAATTGCTAACAGTAGGAAACAGGCGGCACTGCTTTGTTCAGTGGAGAACACCAAGGAGCGGCAGACCCCGTTGCTAGGTCCCAACCCAAGTAGTATGGCAACTGTAGTGTTACATTTAAAAATACTTAATGAGAGCCGGAAGATTGAAGCTCAGACAAGGAAACCCGGAGGAGAACACCAAGGAGGAGGAGAACACCAAGGAGCGGCAGACACCGTTACTAGGCCCCAAACCAAGTAGTATGGCAAGATGAGAGCCGGAAGATTGAAGCTCAGCTTTTTCAGTGGAGGACAGCGTGATTTAGTGGCGCAGACAGACAAAGGTAGTATCGTATGTGTTAACTAAAAAAGTTGGCTCTATGCAGTTTTAAATTGGTTACAGGGGTACACAGGCAGCATTGGTGTGGTCAGTGGAGGACAATTGCAAGGAGGGACCGCAGACAGACTTCCTAGGCCTAAAATAATAAATTAGGCTCTATACAGCTTAAATTTGGCAACAGGAATACACAGGCAGCATTGATGTGGTCAGCGGAGGACAATTGGAATGAGGGACCGCAGACAGACTTCTTAGGCCTAAAATAATAAATTAGGCTCTATGCAGCTTAAATTTGGCAACAGGAATACACAGGCAGCATTGGTGTGGTCAGCGGAGGACAATTGGAAGGAGGGACCGCAGACAGACTTCCTAGGCCTAAAATAATAAATTAGGCTCTATGCAGCTTAAATTTGGCAACAGGAATACATAGGCAGCATTGGTGTGGTCAGCGGAGGACAATTGGAAGGAGGGACCGCAGACAGACTTCCTAGGCCTAAAATAATAAATTAGGCTCTATGCAGCTTAAATTTGGCAACAGGAATACACAGGCAGCATTGGTGTGGTCAGCGGAGGACAATTGGAAGGAGGGACCGCAGACAGACTTCCTAGGCCTAAAATAATAAATTAGGCTCTATGCAGCTTAAATTTGGCAACAGGAATACACAGGCAGCATTGGTGTAGTCAGTGGAGGACAATTAGAAGGAGGGACCGCAGACAGACTTCCTAGGCCTAAAATAATAAATTAGGCTCTATGCAGCTTAAATTTGGCAACAGGAATACACAGGCAGCATTGGTGTGGTCAGCAGAGGACAATTGGAAGGAGAGACCGCAGACAGACTTCTTAGGCATAAAATAATAAATTAGGCTCTATGCAGCTTAAATTTGGCAACAGGAATACACAGGCAGCATTGGTGTGGTCAGTGGAGGACAATTGGAAGGAGGGACCGCAGACAGACTTCCTAGGCCTAAAATAATAAATTAGGCTCTATGCAGCTTAAATTTGGCAACAGGAATACACAGGCAGCATTGGTGTGGTCAGTGGAGGACAATTGGAAGGAGGGACCGCAGACAGACTTCCTAGGCCTAAAATAATAAATTAGGCTCTATGCAGCTTAAATTTGGCAACAGGAATACACAGGCAGCATTGGTGTGGTCAGTGGAGGACAATTGGATGGGTGTCTGACACAGTAAGTACTCCGAGTCCCAAAACCTAAAGTGATGTGTATCCAAAACAAAAATAACCCCCCCCCCCAAAAAAAAAAAGGGTGGCATACTTAGGTACAGGGGTGTGCTCCTATGCTGACTTTCAGACATTGTAATTTGGCGCAAAGTATTTACTGGTGCAAATGTAGGACAGGGCCCTTGACTATTTTAACTAGCATCATACATGTCAACAAACTGTTATTGTCTGTGCCAGGCATGGAAGGATTTCAGCGCCTATACTAAACAGTGGTGGAGCAGCGACAGATAATTTAGCAAGTGGTAGAGCACTGTTTGACCTTGGGGGGGACACTCTCTCCTGGCCGGCGGTACAAGCCCAGGGCCCCTCATGTTACAACGGTGTGTCTGACGTTGGGTGCGCGCCACCACCGCCAGAGACACTTCATTGTACTATGAGGGACCCAGTGCCAGTCCCGTCGACCAAAAGTGGGCACACGCACCTCTTCAGACAAACGGCACTCTGACGGGTGCTTGCGACAAGTGGCGAGACCACGGCCCCGTGGGGGGAGTTAGTGCATTTAGGGAGGTGAAAACATGTCCTATTCTGGACAAACAGCAGCTGCAAATTAAGAGATTGGAACAGTCAGTAACACCAGTCCCAAAGCAAGACCTTTTTACAGGAAAGCTAGGTGTCAGCTGGGAAAGGTGGGGCAAAATAATTTGAAATCCATGAGTGGTTCATTTTTATGAAGGTTAGCTCATCAACATTTTGGGTAGCCAGACGAGTCCTTTTTTCGGTCAGTATTGAACCAGCAGCACTGAATACTCTTTCTGATAGCACACTAGCTGCTGGGCAAGCAAGCTCCTGCAATGCATATTCAGCCAATTCAGGCCAGGTGTCTATTTTGGATGCCCAGTAATCAAAGGGGAATGACGGCTGAGGGAGCACATCGGTAATGGAGGAAAAATAGTTAGTAACCATATTGGACAAATGTTGTCTCCTGTCACTTTGAATGGATGCTGCTGTACCTGTCGTGTCTGCGGTCATTGCGAAATCACTCCACAACCTTGTCAGAAAACCCCTCTGTCCTACGCCACTTCTGATCTGTGCACCTCTAACACCTCTGCCCTGGTGCCCCCTGCGGCTCGTGTGAGAACCATCACCGGCGCTGTGTGTTGGGAATGCTTGCATCAAACGGTCTACAAGAGTAGCTTGTTTGGTTGCCAATATCTGTTCGAGGTTCTCATGTGGCATGATATTTTGCAATTTGCCTTTATAGCGAGGATCAAGGAGGCAGGCCAACCAGTAATCGTCATCTGTCATAATTTTTAAAATGCGTGGGTCCCTTTTGAGGATACGCAAGGCATAATCCGCCATGTGGTCCAATGTTCCAGTTGTCAAGTCAGTGCTTATGCTGGGTTGAGGAGCACTTTCTGGCAAATCCACTTCACTTGTCTCCCTCAAAAACCCAGAACCCGGCCTTGCACCGCCAGCAGTTTCTATTGCCCCCTGAGAAGCTTCCTCATCCAACAAATAGTCATCCCCATCATCCTCCTCGTCCTCCTCCTCTTCGCCCACCACCTCGTCCTGTAGACTTCCCTGAGCAGACAATGGCTGACTGTCATCAAGGCTTCCCTCGTCCTCGGCTGCAGACGCCTGTTCCTTTATGTGCATCAAACTTTGCATCAGCAGACGCATTAGGGGGATGCTCATGCTTATTATGGCGTTGCCTGCACTAACCAGCCCTGTGCATTCCTCAAAACACTGAAGGACTTGACAGAGGTCTTGTAGCTTCGACCACTGCACAGCTGACAACTCCATGTCTGCCATTTAACTTCCTGCCCGTGTATGTGTATCCTCCCACAAATACATAACAGCACGCCTCTGTTTGCACAGTCTTTGAAGCATGTGCAGTGTGGAGTTCCACCTTGTGGCAACGTTGATGATTAGGCGATCCTGTGGAAGGTTCAAAGCCCGCTGATGGTTATGCATACGGCTGGAGTGTACAGGCTAATGGCGGATGTGAGAGCAAAGTCTGCGCACTTTCAGCAGCAGGTCGGGTAACCCCGGATAACTTTTCAGGAAGCACTGCACCACCAGGTTTAAGGTGTGAGCCAGGCAAGGAATGTGTTTCAGTTGTGAAAGGGCTATGGCAGCCATAAAATTCCTTCCGTTGTCACTGACTACCTTGCCAGCCTCAAGATGTACAGTGCCCAGCCATGACTGAGTTTCTTGCTGCAAGAACTCGGACAGAACTTCCGCGGTGTGTCTGTTGTCGCCCAAACACTTCATTGCCAATACAGCCTGCTGACGCTTGCCACAAGCTGTTCCATAATTGGACACCTCTTGTGCAGCAGTGGCAGCTGCGGATGGAGTGGTGGTGCGACTGCGGTCTGTGGACGAGCTCTCGCTTCTGCTGGAGGACGAGGAGGAGGAGGGGGGACGAACGCCTACAGCCAACTGTTTCCTACACCGTGGGCTAGGCAGAACTGTCCCAATATTACTGTCCCCTCTGGATCTTGCATCCACCACATTAACCCAGTGTGCCGTGATGGAGACGTAACGCCCCTGGCCATGCCTACTGGTCCATGCATCTGTTGTCAGGTGCACCTTTCTACTCACAGATTGCCTGAGCGCATGGACAATGCGGTCTTTTACATGCTGGTGGAGGGCTGGGATGGCTTTTCTCGAAAAGAAGTGTCGACTGGGTAGCTCGTAGCGTGGTACAGCATAGTCCATCAGGGCTTTGAAAGCTTCTGTTTCAACTAACCGGTAGGGCATCATCTCTAACGAGATTAGTCTAGCAATGTGGGCGTTCAAACACTGTGTACACGGATGCGAGGATGAGTACTTCCTTTTCCTAACGAGAGTCTCATGTAGGGTGAGCTGGACTGGAGAGCTGCATACGGTGGAACTAGCGGGGGTGCCGGTGGACATGGGTGACTGAGAGAGGGTTGGTGACGGTATTCTTGATGGTGCCCTACATACAGTTTTTCCGACCACGAACCTGGTGATTCCCTGACTGCTTTGGCCTTGCGACGAAATCGCCACATTACCTGCAGGTGGTGTGGTAAACGGTGGGCTTACAGGGAGGGAAGGGATGTCGCCTTGCTTATTAGCTTCATTGTGAGAGGGTGCTACAACATTAAGGGACGTTTGGTAGTGTGTCCAGGCTTGCAAGTGCATGGTGGTTAAATGTCAATGCATGCAACTTGTATTTAAATTTTTAACATTCTGACCTCTGCTGAAGGTCCTGGAGCATTTCTTACAGATGACTTGGCGCTGATCATTGGGATCTTGGTTAAAAATATTCCACACTGCACTCTTCCTATTGGATACCTTTTCAGGCATTGCACACTGAGCTACTTGAACCTGATGGCCACGCTGTCCTACAACTGGTTTTGGTTTTGCCACACGTTTTTGGCCAGATACGGGCCTGCCAGATGGAACCTGTTGCGATGTTGATGTCTGCTGCGGCTCCTCCTCCTCCGCTTCAGAGCTACTGCAGCCTGCACCCTGTTCCCCCAATGGCTGCCAATCGGGGTCAACAACTGGGTCATCTATGACCTCCTCTTCTATGTTCTGTGCACCTTCCTCTGGGTCACCGTGTAAGCCGGTGCTATAGCGTTCGTGACGGAGATCCATAGTCTCCTCGGGGTCAGATTCTGGATCAGTACACTGCGAGGGCAATGTTCTGATCTGAGTCAAAGGAACAGCATTATAATCTGGCTGTGGCTGTGCATCTGTGCACTCCATGTCCGATTCATCTTGTAATGGGCATGGCCTGTTAACAATTTCACTTTCGAACCCAGGCACGGTATGTGTAAAGAGCTCCATGGAGTAGCCAGTTGTGTCGCCTGATGCATCCTTCACTGTTGTTCTGGGTGAAGGACGCAAGGAAGCGACTTGTTCCTGAGCGGGGAGCATCCACTGACGACACACTGCTCTGACATTTGGCACTTTCCGAGGAGGAGGAGAAAGAGGTAGAGGCAGAGTCAGCAATGAAAGCCAATGCTTGTTCCTGCTGCTCCGGCTTCAAAAGCGGTTTTCCTACTCCCAGAAAAGGGAGCCTTCGAGGCCTTGTGTAGCCAGACGATGACGCTGGCTCAACAACTCGAGACTTAGGGGCTATATTGCTTTTCCCACGACCACCTGATGCTCGACGACCACCACCACTAACATCATTACCAGCTGGCAATGAATGCCCACGGCTACGACTTCTTCCACCAGACTTCCTCATTATTGGAAAAATGTAATCAAACTAACAACCGTTATGTAGTCCAGTAAAACCAGGAAGAAGGTGTACGTGAACTGGTTGTGAATTTAAATCTCCCTTTTTTATGTGTGGGAGAATCCAGGGAAAAATCAGGCCCACTGTATTACACAACAACACAGTTTGATTTGCAGAAAGAGGGTGGCAGATATGGCACTAGCCGGAATGACGCAGATGCACCCACTGGCAATAGAAATGTCCCTGTTTATGTGTGGGAGAATCCAGGGAAAAATCAGGCCCACTCTATTACACAACAACACAGTTTTGTTGGCAGAAAGAGGCTGGCAGATATGGAAGTAACAGGAGTGACGCAGATAAAAACACTGGCAATAGAAATGTCCCTATTTATGTGTGGGAGAATCCAGGGAAAAATCTGGCCCACTGTATTACACAACAACACAGTTTGATTTGCAGAAAGAGGCTGGCAGATATGGCACTAGCCGGAATGACGCAGATGCACCCACTGGATATAGAAATGTCCCTCTTTTTTAAGATATGGGAGACAAGGGATTGAATCAGGCCCACTATATCACGGTATAGTTCCTGTGGCACAAAATGACTGACAGATACCACAGACAGCACTCGCACAGATGCACAGGTTTGGCAAGATTATTATCCCTTTATTTTATTTTTTGGGGGGGATATGTGAGACAAGTGATTTAATCAGGCCCACTGCTACACAGTAGGTTTTCTGTGGCAGAAATAAAAAAAAAAAAAGATGCCACACACATGACTGGCACTAATGCAGATTTGCCAATCTTAATCTCCCACTTTTATTTTTTTTTTCTGGGAGAATTAGGAAGAAATCAGCCCCACTGCTACACAGTAGGTTTTCTGTGGCAGAAATTAAAAAAAAAAAGATGCCACACACAGGACTGGCACTAATGCAGATTTGCCAATCTTAATCTCCCACTTTTATTTTTTTTTTCTGGGAGAATTAGGAAGAAATCAGCCCCACTGCTACACAGTAGGTCACGCGGGTCACGTGCGGTCACGTGGGGCCGCCGATTAGAGTCATGAATATGTGGCTCCACCTCCCATAGGGGTGGAGCCGCCTATTCATGACTGTAAATGAGCGGCCCCACGTGACCGCATACAGTCGAAGGCGCGGCCAGGACAGGACACTGCGAGGGAGGCGGGTGAGTATTTTCAGAACAGCGGGGGGGCGCACAGGGGGTGGGAGGGCGGCGGACAGATAGATCTTTCTTTTAAACACTATTATTCATATCTTCTATGCAGCAAACGCTGCTGCACAGAAGATATGAACCGCGGCTTCAGCACGATGCAGGGGACAGCGCTAAACTTTAGCGCTGTCTCCTGCACGCTCCGTGTGGTACCCACTCGGCACACGGGCGGCACACGTGTGCCACACGTATGGCCTACGTGAGCTCACGGGCACACGGACACGGATAACTCCGGTACCGATTTTTTCCGGTACCGGAATTATCTGGACGTGTGGGACAGCCCTTAGCTGAGATCAGTGTAATGAAGGAAGATAAAAGCTGGATCTAATGATGTATCACTCAGTTTACTGGGCACAGCAGTTCTAAAACAATCAGAGTTTTTAGATTTAGCAATACACCAGAGATGAGAGGCTGCCCAGTCCCACACCAGGCTCTCTGTGTACAATGTCCATAGACAGTGAGCTGCTCATCACAGTGGGAGGGGGCGTTCCTGGACTAGTGTAGTCCCCAATGTTAATTTGTTAGTTAGTAATCAGCAGGAAATTCTATATTTCAGCCTCTATCTCCTGCTGTCTTCAGATTACATGGCAAAAACCTGCTGATGTTCTTGAACTTTTTCCATTTACAGTGTTTACTGATCAGATTAATTGTTTTTATATTTTTATAGACTGGAGTTTTCTGAATTCAGTGATACTACATGTGAATGTTTTTTATGTCTTTATTTTTAATGAGGAAAATGGGAGGTGATTGAACAAATTTTTTTGATATTTTTTATAAAAAAATTTACTTTTCACTATTCGTGTTAGCCCCATTAAAGGGACTTAAAGGGAACCTGTCACCCCGTTTTTTGAAGATGAGCTAAAAATAGAGTTAAATAGGGGCAGAGCTGGGCTTTACATTAGTGTCTTTTGTGTGCCTTTATTACCCACCTATGCTGCCAAAATACCTTTGCAAAGTCGCCGTTTTGTGCTGTCACTCACGCTGGTCTGGTCCTATGGGCGTGGTGACAGCGCTGTTTCTCCCCTAGATCAGGCTCATCATTCCGTTGGTGGCGTAGTGATGTGCGCATGTCCAACAGAGAATATCCACTGCCCAGGTGATGAAAAAGAGCGCGATCTGCACTATTCAGCCATTTACCGGTGGGCGCGGCCATCTTCCTTCTGCCGCGCGTGCGCAGATGGAGCGCTCTGCTGCCCGGGGCTTCAGGAAAATGGCCGTGGGATGCCGCGCGTGTGCAGATGGAGATTGCGGCGGCCATTTTCCTGAAGCCCCGGGCAGCAGAGCGCTCCATCTGCGCACGCACGGCCACAGGAAGATGGCAGGTTCCCTTTGAAGCTGTGATCGTCCAGTCCCTTGTGCTATATACAGCCATTGCTCTTTTAAAGTTTGGTCGCACTCAGGGCTTCAAAGGAGTGCCATAATGACAGGCATAAGGGTCATCATCTGACTCTCAGCTGTTATGACAATCCATACGCAATCCATGCTCATGTCACAGGAACGCCGATAGGAGAGAATGATGCACACTCATGCTGGTGTCTGTTAGGCTACGTCCCCACAGTCAGTAATCAGTAGCGCTTTGGATACAGCACATGTCCGCAGTGTCTAAAGCGCTGCCGGCTTTTGAAACCAGATGATTTTGCATGTGTTCATCGAACCATGCGGAATCTACATGTCCAATACATTGTATGGGTAATATTTATCTTGCGGAGACTCGTGTCTTGGCAAGATAAATTGACATGCTGCAGTTTAGAAAGGTGCACCGCATGTTCGTCTCCGCGGGTGACCCACAGACGTCAGTGCACACATAGTGGGCATGGGATTTCTTAAAATTCCATTAACTATGCTGTAGCATCTGGATGCTGCGAGTTGGATGCTGCAGATGCACGCGGCATCCAACCCGCAGCATTTACCGTGGGAACATACCATAAAATGTCGCTATCAGAGAATGCCAGCTCCACCCATGATTATTAGCAGCAGGCCCTGGCTGTAATACACAGCCATCACCTGATGGGTATGGGGCTAGCTCGCTGTGTGAGTCTCCTCCATACACCCACTTCCAACTTGCGCTGTATATGTACAGCAGATGTTGTGAAGGGATTAGGATTCACAGTCACTAGAGCATAAACTGATTTAATTTGGCATTTCAAGCTGAAAAATAATGTCCAGGAACATGTAGAATTCTCAAAGAAAATACAAAATAAAACAGTAATAGTCAATTGAAAGTTGCTAAACGTGATATATTTCTATCAATTCTAGTGACAGCTGTTCTGCTCACCTCTAGACTGGAACAAATTAAACAAATGCACAATTTACTGTTGCCAGCGTCGGCTCGGCACGTGGGCTTTATTGTACGAGACATCATCAACTCAAGCGATAAATGTGATATATTAAGAAATGAGGTATTGTCTCTATTTTGTGACACGACGAGTCATATTGTAATAACTCTACACTTAATAGTATAACTCCTATAAATAAAACAATACCTTTTCAACTTCTTAAAGGATAGCTGTTTCAAAAAAACTTGTGGAATGTCAGAAGTTTTGATTGACGGATGTCTAATGTCTCCATTGGCAGCAGAGATGTGTGATGTATAGGCTCAAAGTAAGCCGAGCAATTATTTTTCCTCCTCTGTGTTACCACCATTGGTAGTGTCTCCAATGAAAGCATGTTGCCAAGACATGTCACAAAAAATGTTTTGTTTTTGTTTTTTTTTAGAATAAGTGTTGTCCATGGTGATTCTTCACCACTTTCACCACAGATTCACCACTGTCAAAATTTGTAAATATTGTTCTCTAAGACTTTAATAAAAAAAAAAAAACTGTCTCCAAGTCAAAAGTAGCCAGCTCTTGTTATTACTTTGGTACTGCTGCTATTCTGAGCATTCCATTTTTTTTTCTTAAATCAATCAAATGCTCTCAAAGCTGATTTTTATGGCTTTTTACTGGCACAATATCCTCTTTAACATTCCTGCAAAAGTATAGCCACCAAATGTCTCCTACAAAGAGCAGAATTTCTCAGTTGGACCTTTATACTCACTTCAAGAATGAAAAAAATTACTTATTTTTCAAGTTATAAGATTCACTGTTTTTTCCAAAAATTTTTTGGGGAAATGAGGGTGCATTTTATAACCCAAATGTAGCTTACTGGGGGTGCAGCTGCATTAAAGTGGGGTTCCAGGAAGTAGGATTGCTGCTGCAGGTGTGGAGCGATACTCAGGGCCATGGGCCTGGAGGAGTGGGTGATTGGAGGTGTGAGGCTGAGGTGGGCACCAGGCTTTCACAAAATGTCAGAGGAGTCTCTGCACTTCCCATCGTTTTCACTGTGGTGGACTTTGGGAAAATGACTGCCGGAAGTTGCACATGTACAGATTGAGATTTCGCCTCCTGAGATTTCAACTCCCGAGATCTCAATCTGCACATGTGCCGCCTCTGCTGGTCATTTTCCCAAAGTCCACCACAGTTAAAATGATGGGAAGTGTGGTGATTCCATTGATATTTGCTGAAAACCCTGGGTTTAACGCAGCCTTGCTCCACCGAACACCCCCTCCTCCCAAGTCGGGGCCAGCAGCATCGCCCCACTTCTGATGCCGCCTCCAGCTTTCTGCAGCAGCAGCAACCCTGCCTCATTGGTCCCTGCTCTAATGCAGCCACCCCACTCCAGTAAGCTACCATAAAATGGACTATAAGACACACCGTCATTTTATTAAAAACAATTTTTCCTATTTTCTTAGCCAAAATTTGGGGTGCGTCTTATGGTTCAGTGTGTTTTACAGTCCGCAAAATATGGTAAGTCGACATTTATTAACAAAGGATAATACATACTTAAATATATACAGATCTAATCATTTATATACATACACCATGTTCCAAATTATTATGCAAATTATATTTTTCTCGGATTTTCCTAAATGGCCGGTGCCAGTCAGTCTAATAGAAATCATCATCACCCATTAGAGTATACATCGAATTTAATTGAAGAAACCTCCCAATGATAACAGTATAATCTCCAAAATGAATAAAAACTCAAAATGCACTGTTCCAAATTATTAGGCACAGTAGAATTTCTAAACATTTGATATGTTTTAAAAACTGAAAATGCTCATTTGTTGAATTTGCAGCATTAAGAGGTCACATTCACTGAACAAAAAAGCTATTTAACTCCAAAACATCCTAACAGGCCAAGTTACATGTTAACATAGGACCCGTTATTTGATATCACCTTCACAATTCTTGCATCCATTGAACTTGTGGGTTTTTGGAGAGTTTCTGCTTGTATTTCTTTGCATGAAGTCAGATTAGTCTCCCAGAGCTGCTGTTTTGATGTGAACTGCCTCCCACCCTCATAGATATTTTGCTTGATGATACTCCAAAGGTTCTCTATAGGGTTAAGGTCAGGGGAAGATAGTGGCTGCACCATGAGTTTGTCTCCTTTTATGCCCATAGCAGTCAATGACTCAGAGTTATTCTTTGTCATGCATGAAGATGATTTTGCTCCTGAAGGCATGTTTCTGCTTTTTATACCATGGAAGAAAGTTGTCAATCAGAAACTATATATACTTTGCAGAGGTCATTCTCACACCTTCAGGAACCAGCTGTTTCCCCATGATTCTAGCGCAAAACATGACTCCTCCACCTCCTTGCTGATGTCGCAGCCTTGTTGGGACATGGTGGCCATCCACCAACCATCCACTACTCCATCCATCTGGACCATCCAGGGTTGCTCGACACTCATCAGTAAACAAGACTGTTTGAAAATTAGTCTTCATGTATGTCTGGGCCCACTGCAACCATTTATGCTTGTGAGCACTGTTTAGGGGTGGCCGAATAGTAGGTTTATGAACCAAAGCAAGCTTTTGAAGGATTCTACACCTTTGAGGTTCGAGGGACTCCAGAGGCACCAGCAGTTTCAAATATCTGCTGGTTTGTAATGGATCTTTAGCAGCTGCTCTCTTAATCCAATTAACTTGCCTGGCAGAAACCTTCCTCATTATGCCTTTATCAGCACGAACACGTCTGTGCTCAGTTTCAGCCACAAATATCTTAACAGTACGATGATCACGCTTAAGTTTTTGGGAAATATCTAATGTTTTCATCCCTTGACCAAGGCATTGCACTATTTGATGCTTTTTGTTATTTTATATATCATGGCTTTTTGTACTCCTCTTATAAATTTGATCTTCTTAGAGCACATTATAGTTAAATGGTTTCAGCCCACCCGCCATTGACAAGGAAACAACAAAGAAACTTACCAATAATAATTCTATTCCATAAATTCTACTCACATGAGCCTTTAATCCAATCTACTTTAACACCTTGCATCCATTTTTTCAATAGTGACACATGTATTCACCCACAGGGCCTAACAGGGTCAATGTTTCTGCTTTAAAAATATGGGTGAGACTGCTACCTATGTACACTAGAGAGCTTTGATATGACCTTGGCCACACAAAAAAGTAGAATTATACCAACAAATTCCAAAAAAGGAAAGCCATTTATTGATTTTCAATCAAACAGGGGTCGATAGATTCACAGAGAACAACGAACATTGGTTAGCCAAGTGGTCGGCAAACAACACTCTAGTTCAGTGTTTCCCAATCTCCAGTCCTCACGGCCCTTTCAGACCATGTTTTCAGGATTTCCTTAATATTTTACAGCAGATGGAATTATTATCAACACATCTGAAAGTGCCACAAGTTCTTCCACCTGTGCAATTCTAAGGAAATCTTGAAAACCTCATCTGGTGGGGGCCGTGAGGACTGGAGTTTGGGAAATATTGGTCTAGCTTATAGGCTAGGGATAGGACTATAAAGGGACAAGTTCATTATACACACTTACTGTATTTCTTCTTTGCTGAGTGTCTGTGCTTTGAAAGCTACTACATACCATTCAGATAGCTCTAATTTGATCATACAATTTACTAGCCTTAAAAAAAAACTCCAGAAGAGCAGAATAATGGTTTCAAACAGCTAGATTTCACCTGGTGTCACTAATATAATATAGAATTCAAATAGTTTTTATCTGAAAGCTATTCATAGCTGACAGATATTTCCCATCAATAAACATTTTTTATGACATTATGATCCAAAATATGTTACACCATCTGTATGAGCCTTTCTTCACTTTGAATTCACTGTAATTTATTTTCAAACATGTTTTAGCAGAAATATACATTTTCAACAAACTAAAAATCCAGATTTGCTGCTAAAAACTGTGATTTGACCATGCACTAGCAGTATAACAAGAGTATCTAGTTTTCAATTGACTTGAAAGTCTTGGTTTATGTAAATTACAGCACCTTGCAAAAGTATTCATACCCCATGAACTTTTCTACATCTTTTTCATTATACCCATAAACTTAAATGCATTTTATTTGGATTTTATGTGATTTATCAACACAAAGTAGCAAGCACCTGTTAAGTGTAAAGGAAAGGATACATGGCTTTGAAATTATTTTAAAAATATACATCTGATTGTTGTCACGTGTACTTGTTTTCAGGCCCCAAGACAATACTTTTACCAACTTTCACTGCAATTATTGGGCAAGTCTTTTGGGATATGCCTCTATCAGCTTTTCCCTTCTGGAGCCTAACATTTTTTCTTCTTTTCCAACTAGTTCTAGCTCAGTGAGATAGGATGGAGTATGTCTGTATTTAGCTCCATCCATATTCTTCTCAATTGTAACTTGATTCCCTGTCCATACTGAATAAAAGCATCCCCACAGCATGATTCTGCCACCACCATGTTTAAGGATGGGGATGGTGTTTTTTCAAGCTAATGCACAGTGTTAGCTTGCCACCACACATCACAGTTTGCATTTAGCCCCAAAAATTTCTACTTTGGTCTCATCTGAATAGAGCACCTTATTCCACATGCTTGCTGTGTCCCATACATGACTTTTTGCAAACTGCAAATGAGATTTCTTATGGCTTGTGTTAGATGTCCAGTTCCCGCCACTGCACAGCGGGAATCTCAAACCATGTCCTCTGCGTTCTCCCATTCTTACTCAGCCACAGAGGAGCCTGCTCAGCAGAGACGTCAGTCCCAGCATCTGGCTCAAGTTGATACTGTGCATCTGGTTACTGCTGCCATCCCAGATTCAGCTGCTGTAACCAGCATTGATCAGCGGCGAGCAGACGCTCCAGGGACTGAATCCTGCTTTTTGTCTACTAAGTATGCCTGTGGGATGACCTCTCATTGGAGGCCGGAGGTCACATGCTCAGGTCCTGTAGCAGCTCTGATTGGACCACTGGGAAGGTCCCGGAAGGCTGCATCTATAAAAAGTTATAAAGTATAAGTATAAGTATAAACCTGACTAGGTGTGTGGGTGCTGTTTGTTTGAGACTGGTGAAAGCTCCTCAATGATTCCCATCCCCTTGGCTGTTGTTTGGGTGAGTGGAGCAAACCGTCAGTGCTATATCTAGGCGTCACAGCCGTGTTAATACCACCAGTCAGCGTAGGGTGGGAATTCTCGCTTGGACTCAGCATCTGACTTAGGGCATCCTCAGGTGTGGGCTCAAAAGCCACCGAGGGTCAGAGCAAGCCCAATCACCAGTATAGTGGGAGTGAATCATAGGGATCCCACTAGTGTTTATCGGCTGCACCCTGTGACTGCTAACAGGGCACAGCCTATCTTTAGCGACTCTGTGAAGCAACAGAGTTCGCTTCCATTCACACCGGGTGAAGTTTAACCCACGGGTGCTCAAGCGTTCATCCGCCTTTTTCTTCCACCATTACTTAGCAGCAGATTCCATCTCTTCACGGTCGACCCTGGGCTGCGAACACACTTTATATCTCCCTTAATATTATTTGGTGTGTTCCGCCAGCCCTAAAAGCTTGCTTTCAAAATATTATCTGTCTTGACAATTTTCCATAAAGACCAGATTTGTGGAGTATACAATTAATTGTTGTACTGTGGACAGATTCTACCACCTGAGCTGTTAATCTTTGCAGATCTTATAGAGTGACTATGAACCTCTTGGCTGTATCTCTAATTAATGCTCTCCTTGCTTGGGATGTCAGTTTAGGTGGATAGCCATGGCTGGTGGGTTTCCAGTTGTGCCATACTCCTTCCATGTTTGGATGATGGATTGAAGAATGGTCCATGATGAGATGTTGAGATGTTCACAGCTTGGACTTCACAAATGCTTGCTGCTTTGTGTTGGCATATCACATAAATAAAAGCCCCCTAAAATACATTTAAGTTTGTGGGTGTGACATGAAAAAATGTGGAAAAGTTCATGAGGTATTAATACTTTTTCAATGCATTATCTGTCAGCCATATATACTAAATACTGTATATTTCTAAAGTATAGCAGTATGTTTATTAACCCACATTCCAAAAAAGCAAATTCATAATTTCTTACTATTTCATCTTCTGCATTAAAGTTAAAAATATGTGTAACCTTAGTATCTTTAAATAGTCTCTGTCATTTCATTAAACATAGCTCAATATGATTGCCCATGTACTAGAAAGCAAGACAAAAGAGTAATTTTATTTTAATTGTTAGAGCAATCTCCAGTAAGAGAAGCAGAGATGGATCATGGGTAGAGATGAGTGAATTGATTCAATGCAAATTCAATTTGGGTTGAATTTTATGAAATTTGCCGGTTTCGGTTTATTTCAAAAATGTACTATTCATTTTATGAGAATCCACAAAAAAATTGTGCTTCCATTTTACAACTTGAAGATGTTTCCATCAACCACAGAAGGATCACATGGCCTCAGGCACAATAGCGTGGGCTTCACCACAATGCCTTGCAGCTCTTACATCGCATAGTGTAGTGCAGGCAATCAAGAGGAACTATCATAGCCTGTTTAATAATGAAATAGGTATTCAAATAAAACACTTACAGTAGCTAAAATCAACATTTTAATTGATCGGGTCATATTGACCCGAAGCAGTATAAATATATAGTAAATGCGATCAGAACAGCAGGGTTAATACCGTGTATTGCCCTCTCTAACATCAATGACAGCTTGAAGTCTTGTGTGGTAGTTGTTGATGAGGTTCTTTATTTACTCAGAAAAGCTGCCTACTCTTCTTGGCAAACAGCCTCCAGTTCCTGTAAATTCTTGGGCTGTCTAGCATGAACTGCACGCTTGAGATCTTCCCAGAGTGGCTCAATGATAATGAGGTCAAGAGACTGAGATGGCCACTCCAGAGTTTTCACTTTGTTCTGCCAGGTCGACTTTGCCTTGCGTTTTGGATCATTGTCATGTTGGAAAGTCCAAGTACGTCCCATGCGCAGCTTCCGGGCTGATGATTGCAAATGCCACAAAGTATCTCGCCTTCAATACTCAAAACAGCACAGAGACAAGCCTCAAAACTCCTGGAACAAGGTAATTTGGAGTAATGAGACCACAATTTAAATTTTTGGCAACAATCATAAACTTTACATTTGCAGTGAGGTCAACAAGGCCTATGATGAAAGGAACACCATTCCTACTGTAAAGCACGGAGTTGGCTTGCTGACGTTTTTGGGATGTGTGAGCTACAAAGGCACATGAAACTTGGTCAAAGTTGAAGGAAAGATGAATGGAGCACATTATCAACAAATACTGAAGGCAAATTTGCACTCATCAGCCCATTATTAGGAGAACTGCTTCAGAAACTGCTGATGTTCATACGTGAACTAAAAATGTATCTCTTTAGACTTGTTTACCTCCTCCCCTCACTTTTCTAACTATCTCCACTTTGTACATACAAAATTTTCTTTAACATCAGGACCCTTGTAGCTTTTTTTTGTATGCCCTCCATGCATTCAATAGCCCTCTGTGTCTATACTTGTACTGGTGATCGGTTAATGCAGCATTATGTGAATATCCTATATATTATGATGATGCTGGACCATACAATACAAGCACTTTTTACCATTTACCTTTTGCGTCTCTCCTATTTCATCATAGATTGGAAACTTGTGAGTAGGGCTCTCCCTCTTCTTGGTATCTGCTGAGTTATGTGTTATTCTGTAATGTCATTATAGTCTGCACAAGTCCCCTATAAAATGTAAAGTGCTGTGGAATATACTGGCACTTAAGAAATAAAAATGACTATTATTATTATGGTGGGATCCTAGAATTCTGATCTTTTTTTAAGGTCTGATAAAAGGAGCCCCAGATCAGGATCTGATAGGGAGAGGGAGGTAGTTGAGCAGTTAATTGTTGTGTAGAGATTAAAGGGCTGGAGACAGCTGGATGGTACCCTAGGAGTTAACTCTTCAGCCTGGAATGTAACTACTATGTATACTTGGCCTGACTCTGATTGTTGATTGCTTTGTAAGCAAGCTGTTCACAATGTAAGACAAAAGCTCTCATAGCAAGAAAATGAAAGAAGATAGAACAAGTAAGTCAATTGCAAACTTGCTTTATGCTGTCTAATTAACTAGATCAATTTAGTAACATAAGAATTTCCCTTTAAAAGCCTTTTAGAAGATGTACATTATTGTATAGGTCCAAACTAATAATGCATTTGTGTCAATAAAGTCTTGTGATTAAAGCAGCTTTAGACTGATTCAAATAAGCAGTCTCTACAATTGTACAGGCATAAGAGGAGTGAGGTTTCAAATTTGACTTGTAAGAACATTAGCTATGACTGGTCAAAAGCTCCCGTGACATGACAGATAACAATTATAACTAACTGTAAGGAATTTTAAAGAATGATCGTTCTGCAGCAGAAACAAAAGAGCTTCCAAGCTCTATGGTCCACATAAGAGTCTTGTGATTTTATTAATTTTTGATAGAGGTATGTTTTGAATGTTTTTAGGTACTAAAGGGTAATGAGATCTGCTATGAAACCTATAGAAATGGAGACCAAAATTTGGAACCTGTTAGAAAAACTTATATAGCATTGAAAACATAAGACACATATAAGAAAATTCTCATAAACCCTTATTGTCCTACAGATGTCAACGCAATCCTTTTGGTTATTGCAAGACTTGTATGAATCAGCATTTTTTTTTACTGTTTTTTTTTTTACATTATTGCATTGCCTGCTGAAATTTTTCATAAGGGATTGCAAAAAAATGGTTAGGCATGCGTGTTATGTTTCTATTGTTTGATTTTTTAACTATTTATTGTGAATGCAAGGGTATGTTGCACACTTTAGACAAATACTCTTATGTTCAATAGATTCTAGAAATGCAATATAAACTGAGAGTCAAAAGTCATACTTTTCAAATAAAATGTAAAATGCTGAGATATTGTAAGTCAATTTTTTTGACAATTACAACTAAGATAACAAGTCAGAATTCCAGGTTTCTAACTCTACAATGCATGTCCCTTCATTCCGACTTTTTTATTTCAGAGTTGTGTTACTTTATATATCTCAACAGGACCCAGTTTACTTTGTTTCCTTGGTGGTATTCCATCACTTCACCTGTGGACATTTATATTTTTTTTTACAATAGAAACAGCAGGATTTCAAACCCCATCTCAATGCATATGACGGATCAGCAGATTAAAAGTTTGCTTTGGATGGAGAATATTTCTAATGTAACAACAGGGTACCTTCCATGATATACTCCCACAATGCAGTTTCATTATTAACAATAGTAGTTGGTGTAATAAAGAATTAATCATCTCGGTTCATGGTGAGTTCAATTTTAAACCACATTTACTACGTTATATGTTTAGACAACTTATATTCTTTATATATGTCTAGATTAGTTGGCTATTCTGCTATTAATATGATTTTCATTATCTAACACAGCACGGCACAGTAATTGTGTGAAAATGTTACGTAATCATGAGTGGGACCACACAGAAAGTGATAAAACACCACTAATCTAAAGAATGCCATATCCAGTATAATATTAAAATAAAAAGAATATAATGAACGTAGAGAATTAAGACAATTGATATTTGGACTTTTACTGTTTAGAAAACATTTCATGCCTCCTACATTAAGACAATGGTTTAAAACTTGTTGCCAGTTATTGTTTATATTTCTTTATAAAATATGAATAGAAGAGGAAAAATATAAAAAAGCTCAAAATAGGGATTTTAAAGGGTCATTAACTAATTTTATTTACAAAAGAGAACACAGAGAGAAAATAAATAATTATGGATCACAATTTCAGGACAGTTCACTGGTATAGGGTAATTTTGCCATGCGCCTACAGACTAGTTAAATAAACTGAGCTAATCCTTTTGTCAGCCATGTGACCCCCCATGTGTCCATCATGTGATATCTTGACATTTAGAGGGTTTTATGGTTTAGTGGAACCATATTATATTATGTAATGTACAGAGTGTACATTAAAAAGAAAAAAATGAACTTTTTTGAATTTACTAAATGGCTGCAATGAAACAAAGAGTGAAAAATTTAAAGGGGTCTGAATACTTTACGTACCCACTGTATATTGAGGGAAATGCTGTGGAGTATCCAAGCTGCTGGTGAATGAAGGGCAACTCCAGATACCTACAATAATGTGTGGTTTAATTGTGGTTTTACTAAAGTATACACATGTCGAAGTGCCTTACTTGTTCCGCAGGAGAAAAACCATATCTAATTACAAATGGAACAACTGTGGTGCTGACCAAATGAATGCATAAATCCTACAACAAGGAGAAAAGGCACTAAACAACATTATAAATCTAAATATCTTACTTATTAATTAGACATAAAACATGAAACTCAGAACATGTTACAGAGAAAAATAGCAGCATTACAAGAAAGGAGCACATAAAACATAAGAAAAGAAATACTCAACAAATTACCAAGAGTCATGTTGTGTCATGTGTCCATTGTCTGGTGCCATCTGCACACATCTAATACCACTTGTTCAGAATCCAATGTATACAGATGTGAGCAGACATTTGACAGGTAATTTCACATGACTGATGACTATTTGTTAGTTATATGGGGCAGTGTGCTGGTGCTTTATAATGGAAAACAAAAAACGATAAGTGCCAGGACAAAAGATGTCAAATTCCAGTTATTAAAATAAGCTTTGGGGAAATGCGCGTCAGGTGTTTGGCGTGTGAGCTTTTCATTTCCTTGATATATTATTATTATTCATTTTTATAGCGCCAATTATTCAATGGCTTTTTACATGTGAAAAAAGGGTCAAACATAAACAAGTACAATCAACATGAGCAATACAAGGCACACACAAGTACAGAGGGAGAGAGGACTCTGCCCGCTAGGGCTCACAGTCTACAGGGGATGGGTGAGGATACACTAGGAGAGGGTAGAGATGTTTGTGTGGTGGTTCAGTAGACTAAGGGTCACTGGAGGCTGTAGGCTTGTCGGAAGTGGTAGGTCTTCAGGTTCCTTTTGAAAGTTTCCGTGGTAGGCAAGAGCCTGATGTATTGTGGTAGAGAGTTCCAGGGTATAGGGGAAGCACGGGAGTAAAAATATCAATTTTTTCTCATGACCTTCTGTGGGATATATGCTCATTAGGAAAAAGAAAAGAAAACACACTTTTTTTCCATATATGTATACAGTTTCCCCCCCAACAGTTTTCCCCCCAACCTACTGTCTCCTTCCCCAACATCCTGTAGAATGTAAGCCCGCAAGGGCAGGGTCCTCACCCCTCTGTATCAGTCTGTCATTGTTAGTTTGTTTACTGTAAGTGATATCTGTAACTTGTATGTAACCCCTTCTCATGTACAGCACCATGGAATCACCATGGTGCTATATAAATAAATAAATAATAATAATAATAATAATAATATGAATATATATATATATAAGTATATGTTTAAATATTATTGAACTTTGACTCATATACACTCTATTGGTATACATGTATATATATATATATATATATATATATATATATATATATATATATATATATATATATATATATATATATATATATATATATATATATATACCTGACCAGCACCTCCTAAGTGTGAATAGGTGCAAGCTGTAGTGACTGCAAATTATGTATAAAAAAGCACAGCAGCACTCTATGAATGCCAAGACATGTAGTGTCTATGGAAATAACAACTTCCAACTGCATTGTCCCTCAGTAAGATGTACTTACTAAAAAAGTGATGGTTCTCAGCGCATAAATTGGCCTATTCATGTGTGCCCGTCAATTATGGCAAGGTGACACATCTCTGATGGGTCCTATCATAACCCTTCCCTATCCTACTGTACATGCCACTTTCGGGCTAAAAAGCCTACAATAAAGGACAAACATGTCTCTCCTGAGCTGCAAGCCTACAATTTGAAGGGGCAAATAGAATAGGATAAGAACACCTGCAGGTCAATGGGTGGAATGCAGTGTCAGAGCAGAGACAGTCACTGTATCTTGCACCTATTCACACTTAGGAGGTGCTGGTCAAGTTTTTTTGTATAGCTGATTTGGAGGGTGTGACTCCTTCTGCTCTGACATTGCACTCCTCCCATTGACCTGCATGTGTTCTCATCCAATTCTACTTGCCCATTCAAATTGTAGGCTTGCAGCCCAGGAGATATATGTTTGTCCATTATTGCAGGCTTTTTAGCCCGAAAGTGACATGTAGGGTACGAATATTAGGTTATGATAGGACCTGTCAGAGAAGTGTCACCTTGACGTTGTAGCTTTTTTATACATATATAAATATATATTTATACCTCTTGTGATTCCATGTTATAATGTGCAAATTATGCTTAATATTGCTAGGCTTCCAATACTGTAATTGCTCAACCACCAATTTAGGGCCATCTGTGTCTGTATTGCTGGGATTATTTGTACCTGTTTTTTAACTGTATTTAATAAAGTACTTATGTTTTAATAACTGGAATTGCCATTTTTTGTTCTGGCACATATAGGTTTTCAGTTTTCCTAATTTATATAGAGCCTTTCGGGACACTTACCCTCACTGAGATTACAAGTTTAGGTAGCTCTGATGCATAATATTGGAAAAGGACAGTCTAAACAAAGTTTTCTTCTGGGATGCTGCCAGACCCAGAAGAAGGCTTTATTAAAACACACATTGCAGTTGGTGGCATTCTAGCACATGAAGTACCATGTAGGTAGTTTATTTCTGGCTGTCATTAAAATATAATATTATTCTTATACAACCTGTCCTGTCCAATCTTTCAATTCAGTGACTTTTTATTGTGTGTAATGATTATTTTATGCGTTGGCTAAATCATTAGGTTTTATCTACTTATTATTGAATTATATTTGTATATGCTAGTCTGTTGTGTATTTTATGTTATACTTTATACAGTAAGCCTTGAACTATTTTTTTGTTTTTCACTGTTTTCTGTCCTCCCCTGTTATAATACATGTATTTCCTTTTATCTGTTCCCTTTTCATTTCTTATTAATAAAGTAGCATTTTTATCTTTACCTCCCTGTGTGCTCTGGCCCTTTATTTGTTGGATTTATTAAATATTGAGTATGGGCACACATATTAGATTTGTCTTTTATATGCTTTTGAACTAGAACATGCTATATCGTATTCATGTTTTTAGCTGGTTCCAGGCCTCTGCTGTTATTTGTAACTAAAGGTTCATTTTGTTGAATCAATTTTGGTACATTAAAAAGCAATTGTATTAACGTTCATACAGTATAAATCAGTATTTGTCGGCTTGGGCAAATAGGCCAGAAAACCAGTGTCGATCCACATGCAGATCGACGTGCATTGCTCATTTTCTGTCCAGTTTACACTGGCTGACAAATGCTGATGTGAATAGAATGATTAATATGATTGTTCTATCTCCATAAAGCATCATATTATCAGTAGAATATTCAGTGTTTACAGGGAGTCATGTGCTGCCGATGATGATTTTTAGTTTGGCATAATGAATCCAGTCATCTATATTTTTCATTTTAGTCTGGGGAATTTCAGTGCCCCATACTGGCTATATTTTCGGTGTCCCCTTGAAACTCCACTCAGGCTCCTCCCCAGCCTCACCTCCACCACACGAACCATCCACAGTCCCAACACCCTCTCTTGGAAAAACTCCACTTCTGCACCATATCTTCACCAATCACACATTAACAGCTTCCATCACCACATACATAGACAGTTTTTGTTTTGGCCAAAGATTTTTTAATCCACCATCATGACAAGGTATACTCTCTTGGCTGGGCTCTACTCTACTGAAACTTATTAAACATTTATTAAAATATCCAATGCAATTTAGGTATATTTTAAAATATTTTTCACTTTTTAAAATGACCAATAATATCATAAAAAACAGGGAACAAATACCGCAACACCATGACCAGACCACATATTACCACCATATAGTGACCGTTACCATAAGTGCCATTATATACAAAAGATCTGTACTTCGTATACAGTGTCCATGTACAGGTAATACAGTGATCACCGTTGACATTATACACAGGAGCTCTGTATATAGTGTATAGTGTACAGGTAATATAGTGATCACCGGTGACATTATACACAGGAGCTCTGTATATATTGTCAGTGTACAGGTAATACAGTGATCATCTGTGACATTATACACAGGAGCTCCGTATATAGTGTACAGGTAATACAATGATCACCGGTGAGTAACTGCCTCCTCAGTCTCTCCACAGCAGCCTCCCGCTGTGAGACGCAGACACCCCCTGAGAGATGCAGACTCACCCAGCAGCCTCCACCTGCTGGTTGCAGACTCCCCTCAACACCCTTCCCCCATTAGCCTCCCCTCACTTCATTTAGTAGCCTCCCCTCACTCCACTCACTAGCCTGCCCTCACTCCACTCACAAGCCTCCTGTCATACCACTCAGCATGATTCCCTCACAAGCCTCCCAACACTTTACAGAGTAGCCTCCCCTCACTGGCCTCCCCTCACTCCACTCAGTAGCCACCCCTCACTAACCTCCCCTCAGCAGCCTTCCCTCACTAACCTCCCCTCAACCAGTCTCCCCTCACTAACCTCCCCGCACTCCACTCAGCAGTCTCCCCTCACTCCACTCCGCAGCCTCCCCTCACTAGCCTCCCCTCACTCAACTCAGCAGCATCCCCCTCACTAACCTCCCCTCAGCAGCCTCCTCTCATTAACCTCCCCTCAGTAGCCTCCCCTCACTAGTCTTCCCTCACTTTGCTCAGTAGCCTCTCCTCACTCCACTCAGTAGCCTCTCCTCACTAACCTCCCCTCAGCAGCCTTCCCTCACTAACCTCCCTTCAACCAGCCTCTCTTCAGTATCCTCCTCACTCCTCTCACTAGCCTTCCCTCACTAGCCTCCCCTCACTCCACTCAGCAGCCTCACCTAAATCCACTAAGCAGCCTCCCTGTTATGACCCCAATGGCGAGGGTCTCAGAGGAACGTGGAAGTCTGCAGAATACAAAAATCCAGCTCATAGGGCAGTGGTAACTGGGTTGACCATATATCTACTCCTAACGCCAACACTAGAAGTAGCCGGGGATCATTCCTACGTTGATTCTAGATGACACGCGCCAGCCGGAGAATCTAGCTACCCCTAGTAGAGGAAAACAAAGACCTTTCTTGCCTCCAGAGAAGGGGACCCCAAAGCTGGATAGAAGCCCCCCACAAATAATGACGGTGAGGTAAGAGGAAATGACAAACACAGAAATGAACCAGGTTTAGCACAGAGAGGCCCGCTTACTGATAGCATAATAAAGAAAGGTAACTTATATGGTCAACAAAAACCCTATCAAAATCCACACTGGAAATTCAAGAACCCCCGAACCGTCTAACGGTCAACAAATAGCAAAAAGCAAAAGGCAGACTTAGCTGATATAACTGGAACCAGGATCAGTAGACAAGAGCACAGCAGACTAGCTCTGATAACTACGTTGCCAGGCATAGAACTGAAGGTCCAGGGAGCTTATATAGCAACACCCCTAACTAACGACCCAGGTGCGGATAAAAGGAATGACAGAAAAACCAGAGTCAAAAAACTAGTAACCACTAGAGGGAGCAAAAAGCAAATTCACAACACCTCCCGTCACTAGCATCCCCTAATTCCACTCAGCAGCCTCCCCTCACTAACCTCCCCTCAGCAGCCTCCCCTCATTAACATCCCCTCAGCAGCCTCACCTCACTAGTCTCCCCTCACCATGTGGCACGCAGACCCCCAGTCCCTTCACTAGCCTCCCCCTGGCCCATGCGGGATGCAGACCCCCAGTACCCTTACTAGCCTCCCCTTTGGCCCTTTGAGATGCAGACCCCAGTCCCCACTAGGCTACCCTTAGGCCCTGTTGGACACAGACCCCCAGTCCCCACTAGCCTTCCCTAATCAGCCACACACTGCCAGATACAGCCACCTGAAGCTTCTTCTCACCGGATGCAGTCTCCTCACTTTTGCCTGCTCGCCGCCTCAGCCTGCTCGCCAACAATACACACGCACGCCGCATGATGCTCTGCTCTGAAATGAGGAAGTGCATGCAGCATGTCACATGATGTCAGGACCATGATGCACCCGGGCTGGCCACAGATTAAAGGTAAAGTGCCCATTTCCATCTGCCGGATACATCAACAACACTATATGTATCTTTAAATCACCACAGTGTTGTTATGCATCTGGCGTGTGGCAGCCTTGAACAAAATGTCTCTGGGGCCCAGTGAGCATTAGCAAAGAGAGGGGGGCCCACGCGGAGTGGGCTGCCAGTGTGTTAGGGCCCCACTTTTTGCTTCTTCTCACCGGGCCCCATACCAGGTCAACTGTGTTAGTCGACTGATCGTTGGCATGGTTACAGTTGGGAACGAGTATTCTTTCTGTAACAGATTTTTGTAGAATCATCAGCAATTAGCTATTATGGGAAAATGAATTGTTTGCATTAAAACATACAGCATCAATTATGTTACCTATCACAACCTAGAGAATCACAGGAAGAAGGGAACAAAACAAACCAGGGAGGTCATACAATACAGTCTAGAACTCTGCATTATCCACAGCATAACCATGTGTTTTACTTACCATCAATTTACGGTCCATCTTAGAGTTGAGCGACTTTTACTTTTTTAAGATCGAGTCGGGTTTTGCGAAACCCGACTTTCTCAAAAGTCGGGTCGGGTGAAATCGGCCGATTATTGCGAAAAGTCGGGGGCCGACTGAAACACGAAACACAATGCAAGTCAATGGGGAATCAAAGTCGGCAGAGAGTGAAGGACAGGAAAACACCTACAGTACCCACTTTAATGCCAAAAACATCAATTCTTATTACTGAAGCTTGTCAATCTTAATTTACTTTATAATAATAGTTAGGCATTGAAAACTGGGGGTCATTTGGCTAAATTTGTGGGGGGGTAGGGCTGGCTCAAGTTTTTCGTTGGCCCAGGAAACACGGAATACGTCATGGCGGTGGAGCAGGGAGAGGTAATCATTTAAACTTTGCAAGTGCTGTGATCCTGAGCAAGAAGGGGGGGCCCACTCATTCGCATCGGCACTGGCACAGGGCCTCTCAAAGTACGGCGGTGTGTATGATGGCGGGGGCGCCTTCAACCGGCAGAGACAATTTTGCATACTATGAGGGGCCCTGTGCCAGTGACCTTGCCAATGAGTATGCCCCCCCACCTGATGAAGGAACCTGCACTTTCATCTGCACCTTCCTCTTTGTCCCCGTGTAAGGTGGTATAGTATGCGGGAAGGGGAACCTGACTTTCAACAGGGTCATATTCTAGCTGTGTAGTGCAAGGGGAATGTTGTGGTCTGGGTCAATGTACCAGCAGAGTCATCTAGCAGTGGCTGGGCAATGAGCAGGATGATGAGGAAGCACAGATATATGCCCAAATAATAAAGTAGGCTAAATGCAGTTCAAAACTGGTAACAGGACTAAACAGGCGGCATAGCTTTGTTCAGCGGAGGACAACTGTAATGAGAGGCTGGCAGTAAGTAGGCCCAATAAAGTAAGTAGGCTAAATGCAGTTCAAAATCGGTAACAGGACTAAACTGGCGGCATAGCTTTGTTCAGCGGAGGACAACTGTAATGAGAGGCTGGCAGTTAGTAGGCCCAATAAAGTAAGTAGGCTAAATGCAGTTCAAAATAGGTAACAGGAGTAAACTGGAGGCATAGCTTTGTTCAGTGGAGGACAACTGTAAGGAGTGGCGCAGACAGACTTAGTAGGCCTAAAATAATAAAGTAGGCTAAATGCAGTTCAAAATTGGTAACTGGATTGCACAGGCGGCATAGCTTTGTGCAGTGGAGTCCAGCTGTAATGAGGGGCAGACACAGTTAGTAGGCCCAACCAAACAAGTAGACCAAATGCAGTTTAATATTTGAAACAGGAGTAAACTGGCGGCTCAGCTTTGTTCAGTGGAGGAGAAAAGCAAGGAGCAGCAGACATCGTTAGTAGTGAGTACAAAATAAGAAAAGACGCTGCACTCACTGTTAGTCGGTAGTCTTCTTTATTGCGACATACAATTATGCATCTTCACGGCACGGGGGAGTGTAGGTAGAAAAGGACGTGTGAGGCGGGACGACGGCCGTTTCGCGCTGGGTAATTGCGCTTCTACGGGTCTGAATCCGAGGGGAAACCACGCCAGAGAAAAAGGGGGAGGAAACTCCTCCTCTCCAGCGTCATCTCCGATCGGACTGAAAAAAGTGCAGCGTGCAAAAGTGAGTTTAAAATTAATTAAAAACAACATCGGAATAACTTTAAATTCATAGGTTTACATTAGTGCTCAGGCACCAAAGAGGACAAGAAGAAATATAACACAATACTCATAATTTTCAGCATTTTTTTCCCTTTTCCTAGAATAAATACATTTTCCATATAACTATCACGATATTTAGCTGTTTAAATGGGACATTATTCTATATGCATACAGACCTGTTTTGTAATCGGAGACCGGGTTAAAGGAGAACAGAGGATACAGATACAAATTCCTCAACTTGACACATGACATGCAGTGCGGTAATGCCCGCATCGCTTATCTCAATGCTTTCTTCTATAATTTCTTCCATATGCATACATCGGAGGGGGGCGCGCGAAGAGCAGGGAGCTGCACATAAATAACATTACAAGAAAATGGACATATCTGTCCTATCATTGAAGCCAGCGGGCCCGGTCGCTTTAGTTCTCATAATCCACCTGGCTTCTCGTTGTAGTAAGATTTTTCCTAGATCACCTCCCTGTACGGTTGAAAACACTCTTTCCACCCCTGCAAAGGTAAGAACTGTGGGGTCGCCTTGATGGCAATCTTTTATATGGCTAATTAGCCTCGGTACCCCTTTGCCCGTGGAAATAGATTTAAAATGCTCTCTAACAAATGCTTCAAATTCAGTTTTTGTCCCATCCCAAACCAATATCACGTCATCTATGTATCTCATGTATCTTTGTTAGCTATCTCAACAATGAGAACATGATGGGTATGTCTTTTACATACAATTTTGGAGATCAGAACATAGATTTCCTAGATGTAACAGTAAAGGTAATAGAGGGGGAGATTAATACCACTATTTATCGCAAACCCACATCTGCCAATTCTTTATTACATTTTAACAGCTACCATCCCAACCATGTAAAACAATCCCTTCCTTACAGCCAACTGTTGAGAGCTAAGAGAGTGAATAATACTACAGATAGTTTGTCAAGTTGAGGAATTTGTATCTGTATCCTCTGTTCTCCTTTAACCATTTAAACAGCTAAATATCGTGATAGTTATATGGAAAATGTATTTATTCTAGGAAAAGGGAAAAAAATGCTGAAAATTATGAGTATTGTGTTATATTTCTTCTTGTCCTCTTTGGTGCCTGAGCACTAATGTAAACCTATGAATTTAAAGTTATTCCGATGTTGTTTTTAATTAATTTTAAACTCACTTTTGCACGCTGCACTTTTTTCAGTCCGATCGGAGATGACGCTGGAGAGGAGGAGTTTCCTCCCCCTTTTTCTCTGGCGTGGTTTCCCCTCGGATTCAGACCCGTAGAAGCGCAATTACCCAGCGCGAAACGGCCGTCGTCCCGCCTCACACGTCCTTTTCTACCTACACTCCCCCGTGCCGTGAAGATGCATAATTGTATGTCGCAATAAAGAAGACTACCGACTAACAGTGAGTGCAGCGTCTTTTCTTATTTTGTACTCAGGACTTGCTACTGTTTTCTTACGCTAGCACCACTGTTTGCAAACGTCTATGGGTATGTAACCTGCAAAGAAACTCCGAAGCTGAGTTGTGCCACTTCACTTTTTTCTATTTATTAAGACATCGTTAGTAGGCCCAACCAAACAAGTTGGCCAAATGGAGTTTAATAGTCGAAACAGGAGTAAAGTGGCGGCTCAGCTTTGTTCAGTGGAGGAGAACAGCAAGCAGCGGCAGACACCGTAAGTAAGCCCAACCAAACAAGTAGGCCAAATGCAGTTTAATATTTGAAACAGGAGTAAACTGGCGGCTCAGCTTTGTTTAGTAGAGGAGAAAAGCAAGGAGCAGCAGACACCGTTAGTAGACCCAACCAAACAAGTAGGCCAAATGCAGTTTAGTATTCGAAACAGGAGTAAACTGGCGGCTCAGCTTTGTTCAGTGGAAGACAACTGTAAGGAGTGGCGCAGACAGACTTAGTAGGCCTAAAATAAAAAAGTAGGCTACATGCAGTTCAAAATTGGTTACAGGAGTACACAGGCGGCATAGCTTTGTTCAGTGGAGGACAACTGTAAGGCGTGGCGTAGACAGACTTAGTAGGCCTAAAATAAAAAAGTAGGCTACATGCAGTTCAAAATTGGTTACAGGAGTACACAGGCAGCATAGCTTTGTTCAGTGGAGGACAATTGTAAGGAGTGGTGCAGACAGACTTAGTAGGCCTAAAATAAAAAAGTAGGCTACATGCAGTTCAAAATTGGTTACAGGAGTACACAGGCAGCATAGCTTTGTTCAGTGGAGGACAACTGTAAGGAGTGGCTGACACAGTTAGTAGGCCAAAATAATAAAGTGAGGTAAATGTCTGCCCAAAAAATGTTCATAAATAAACAGGTGGCATAGCTAGGTACAGGGGTGGGCTCCTCTGCTGAGTAGCAGACAGTGGTAGTTGGCGCAAAGTATTAACTGGTCTAAATGGAGGCCAGGGCCCCTGTATACTTTTGCTATCATCTATCATTTCAAAAAATTTGTATTGGCAGTGCCATTGAAAGATTTAACAGCACAGACTACACAGTGGTGGAGCAAGAAGAGGTAAGTTTGGCAAGTGGTAGAGCACTGTTCGACTTGGGGGGAACACTCTCTCGTGGGCGGCGGTACTGGCACAGGGCCCCTCATATTACGATGGTGTGTCCGATGTTGGTTGTGCACCACCACCGTCAGAGACACTTCATTGTACTATGAGGGACCCTGTGCCAGTGCCGTCGCCCAAGAGTGGGCACACCCAACTGTCCAGGCAAACGGCACTCGCACGGGTGCTTGCGCTAGGTGGTGACCATGGCCCTGTGAGGGGAGTCAGTCCATTTAGGGAGGTAAAAAAATGGCCTATGGTGGACATTCAGCAGCTGCAAATGGAGGAATTGGGTCAGTCAGTCAGAGGAGGCCAGAAGCAGGACATTTTCCAGGCAAGCTACGTGTCAGCAGGGGAAGGTGGGGCAAAATTATTTGAAATCCATGATTGGTTCATTTTAATGATGGTTAGATCATCACCATTTTGGGTAGCCAGACGAGTCCTTTTTTCGGTCAGTATTGAACCAGCAGCGCTGAAGACTCTTTCTGATAGCACACTAGCAGCAGGGCAAGGCATACCCAGCCATGTGGGCCAATGTTCCAGGTGTCAATTCACTGCTTGTGCTGGGTTGAGGAGCACTTTCTTGCAAATCAACATCACTTGTCTCCCGCAAAAACCCTGTACCTGACCTTGCAACACAACCAGTTCCTATTGCCCCCTGAGAAGCATCCTCCTCCCATAAATACTCATCCCCATCATCCTCCTCCTACTCCTCTTTGTCCACCACCTCGTCCAGGAGAGTTCCCTTAGCAGGCAATAGCTGACTGACATCAAGGCTTCCCTCCTCCTCGGCTGCAGACGCCTGCTCCTTAATGTGCATCAAACTTTTCATCAGCAGACGCATTAGTGGGATGCTCATGCTTATGATGGCGTCATCTGCACTTACCAGCTGTGTGCATTCCTAAAAACACTGAAGGACTTGACAGAGGTCTTGTAGCTTTGACCACTGCACACCTGACAACTCCATGTCTGCCATCCAACTGCCTGCCCGTGTATGTGTATCCTCCCACAAATACATTACAGCACGCCTCTGTTCGCACAGCCTCTGAAGCATGTGCAGTGTGGAGTTCCACCTTGTTGCAACGTCGATTATTAGGTGGTGCTGGAGAAGCCTCAGTGATCGCTGATGGTTCATCATACAGCTGGAGTGTATGGGTGACCGGCGGATGTGCGAGCAAAGTCTTTGCACCTTCAGGAGCAGGGCTGGTAACCCCGGATAATTTTTCAGGAAGCACTGCACCACCAGGTTCAAGGTGTGAGCCAGGCAAGGTATGGGTTTCAGTTCTGAAAGGGCTATGGCAGCCATAAAATTCTTTCCGTTATCACTGACTACCTTGCCAGCCTCAAGATGTACACTGCCCAGCCATGACTGAGTTTCTTGCTGCAAGTACTCGGCCAGAAATTCCGCGGTGTGTCTGTTGTCGCCCAAACACTTCATTTCCAACACAGCCTGCTGACACTTACCACTAGCTGTTCCATAATGGGACACCTCGTGTGCAACACTGGCAGCTGCGGATGGAGTGGTTGTGCGACTGCGCTCTGTGGATGAGCTCTCGCTTCTGGAGGAGGAGGAGGGGCAAATGCCTACAGCCAACTGTTTCCTAGACCATGGGCTAGGCAGAACTGTCCCACTATGGCTGTCCCCTGTGGACCCTGCATCCACCACATTAACCCAGTGCACCGTGATGGACACATAACGTCCCTGGCCATGCCTACTGGTCCATGCATCTGTTGTGAGGTGCACCTTTCTACTGACTGATTTCCTCAGTGCATGGACAATGCGGTCTTTGACATGCTGGTGGAGGGCTGGGATGGCTTTTCTCGCAAAGAAGTGTTGACTGGGTAGGTCATAGCGTGGTACTGCGTAGGCCATCAGGGCTTTGAAAGCTTTGCTTTTAACCAACCGGTAGGGCATCATCAGTAATTTTTTTTCCTAACGAGAGTCTCTTGTAGGGTGAGCTGGACTGGAGAGGTGCATATGGTGGAACTAGCGGTGGTGGTGGTGGTGTACATGGCAGATTGAGAGAGGGTTGGTGATGGTATTCTCGATGTTGACCTACATACAGTGTTTCCTACCAAAAACCTTGTGATTCCCTGACTGCTTTGGCCTTGCGACAATACCTCCACATTTGCGGCTGGTGGTGTCCTAACTGGTGGGCTTACAGTGAGGGAAGCAATGTAGCGTTGCTGACTACCTTCATTCTGAGCAGGTGCACCAACGGTACAGGACGTTTGGTAGTTAGTCCAGGCTTGCAAGTGCATGCTGGTTAAATGTCTACGCATGCACGTTATATTTAAATTTAGGGGATTCTTCCCCCTGCTAAAGGTCTTTGGGCATTTCTTACAGATAACTTTGCACTGATCATTCGGAGCTTGGTTAAAAAATTGCCACACTCCACTCTTCCTACTATGCAATACCTTTTCAGGCATTGCATGCTGTGCTACTTTCACTGGATGGCCACGCAGTCCTAAAACTGTTTTTTTGGTTGACAAACTTTTTTGGCCTGAGACGGGCCTGCCAGATGAAAGCTGTTGTGATGTTGATGGCTGCTGCGGATCATCCTCCTCCGCTCCTGAGCTACTGTAAGCGGCACCTTCTTCCCCCAATGGCTGCCAATCTGGGTCAACAACTGGGTCATCTATCACCTCCTCTTCAATGTCATGTGCACCTTTCTCTGTGTCACCGTGCTAGGTGCTATAGCATTCGGGACGGGGCACCATAGTCTCATCAGTGTCAGTTTCTGGCTCAGTACACTGCGAGGGCAATGTAGTGATCTGAGTCAATGGAACAGCATAATAATCTAGCTGTGGCTGTGCATCAGTGCACTCCATGTCCAATTCATCTTGTAATAGGCTGTTAACAATTTCCCTTTCTAACCCAGGCACGGTATGTGTAAAGAGCTCCATGGAGTAAACTGTACTGTTGCCTGCCGCATCCTTCACTTTAGGTTTGGGTGAAGGACACAAGGAAGCGACTTGTTCCTTACCGGGAGCATCCACTGACGACTCGCTGCTTTTATATTTCGAACTGTCGGAAGAGGAGGTGAAAAAGCCAAAGGCTAAGTCAGCAAGGAAAGCCAAAACTTTTTCCTGCTGCTCCGGCTTTAAAAGCGGTTTTCCTACTCCCAGATAAGGGAGCCTTCGAGGCCTTGTGTAGGCAGACGATGACGCTGGCTCAACACCTCCAGCCTTAGCTGCTATTTTGCTTTTCCCACTACCACCAGATGCTCCACCACCACCACCACCATCAGCACCAGCTGGCAACGACCGCCCACGGCCTCTTCCACCAGACTTCCTCATTTTTTGGAAAATCTAACCAAAATAACAACCGTTATATGGTACTGTAAAACAAGGTAGAAGGTGTATATAAACTTGTTGAGAATTTAATTCTCCCTTTTTTGGGGGGGAGACTGAACCACAACTCAGGCCCAGTGTATAAGACAACACAATGTAAGTGGCAGCAAGTGGCTGGCTGATACACCACAAACTAAGAGGACTGCGGTACATCCACTTTGTGAGAATTTCAATCTCCCTTTTTTTGGGGGGAGACTGAACCCAAACTCAGGCCCTGTGTATTTTACAATGCAATGTGAGTGGCAGTAAGTGGCTGGCTGATATACCACAAACTAAGAAGATTGAGGTATATCCACTTTGTGAGAACTTCAATCTCACTTTTTTTTTCTTTGGACACAGAACCCAAACTCAGGGTCAGTGTATTTTACAACGCAATGTGAGTGGCAGCAAGTGGCTGGCTGATACACCACAAACTAAGAGGAATGAGGTCTATCCACTTTGTGAGATTTTCAATCTCACTTTTTTTGGGGGGGAGACTGAACCAAAACTCAGGCCCAGTGTATTTTACAACACAAGGTAAGTGGCAGAACGTGGCTGGCTGATATGCGACAAACTAACAGAGCTGACGTATATCCACTTTGTGACACTTTGAATCTCCCTTTTTTGGGGGGGAGACAGCAACACAACTCAGGCACAATGTGTAACACAACACAATGTAAGTGGCAGAAAGTGGCTGGAAGTTATCTGAAAAAATACAAGGACTGTAGTACAATTTCATTCTCCCTACAATGATCTCAGGACAAGTATGGCAGCAACAAAAAGGACTGCTGCACACAAAAGTGTGGACAAATAAACAAGATAACTGCAGAAAGGAGCAACAGGATTTTTGCTTTTAAAAAAGCAGTTGGTTTGCACAGCAGCGGTGCAAACAGCAATGCAGCTATCAGGGAGCCTTATAAGGCAGCCTAATAAGCTACAGAGCTGATGCACAAAGATATAGCCTCCACTGTCCCTACAAAACAAAGGTGGTGTTGGACAGTGGAAATCACTACAGCACAAGTGGTTAGGGGGTTAATCTTCCCTCCCTAACTATAGCCCTTCTTCTGGCGAAGCTGCAGCAATCTCTCCCTATGCTAAGATCGGCAGAAGTAAGACGGCGGTCGGCGTGCACGCCCCTTTATACCCCTATGACGCCGCAGAAAGCAAGCCCATCACTGTCATTCCCTTCTCTAAGATGGTGGGGACCGAGACCTATGTCATCACGCTGCCCACACTCTGCATCCTCCTTCATTGGCTGAGAAATGGCGCTGAACACATCATATGAAACGCGCGAAGATTGCCGACCGCATGGCCGGTACCACACTAGGATCCGGTCGGGTTTCATGAAACCCGACTTTGCCGAAAGTCGGCGATTTTTGAATTTGTCCGATCTGTTTCGCTCAACCCTAGTCCATCTAAATACACTGTAAAGTGTAAGTGTCATTTTAATTTTTATTTCATAAACCAATAGTACACATGAAAATAAGGAAATTTGTAATATATCTTATCAGGGAAGTCTGTTTCTATCTTCCAGCATTGATCAGTCATTATCAAAATTCTCAATTCTGTGATAAAATCCATTTTCAGTGAAGACAGACTTTCCCATTACAGAGATAGGAGATGAGAGCTGCTACTGATACAATTCTATGTAGATGGGAGGTGGGAGGAGCTAGAAGTAGAACTCTTCCCTCCTCCTGCCCCCTCCTATCTATATAGAATCTCATCTTCTATCTGAGTAATGGGAAAGTCTGTGTTAGGGTTGGCAGAAGGCACCAAATAATATAAGGAAGGTAATAAGGTGCGTTCGCAGCCCAGGGTCCACCGTGCAGAGATGTAACCTGCTGCTCGGTAATGGTGGACACTATATGGCGGTATAGTAATGAACACACACGGGTTAATGTCACCTTTTATGTACTGAGAAGGACTCTGATTCCTCTCATAGCCGCAGTACCGCAGAAAATGAATGCTGTACCCTGTTAAGCCTCACAGAGCACAGCAGACTGAGCGCTAGTGTACAGTCACAGGACTCAGCCCCAAGGATGCAGGGTTAGAGTTCCTCTAGACCCACTAAGCACACAGCATCACACCTGCGAAGCCTAGACAAACCCAACTAGTAAATTTAGCTCACTGATTGTGCGCAGCGTTGCACTGGTAAATGCCACTAACCACCCTGTCTAGGTGAATAAAGTGCACTGACTGCACTGACAAGTGCCACTAGTGACACTGGTATTCATGCACTGTGCTGGTATGCAATAACTGGCACTGTACTAGCTCCAAACACCCAGACTCAGACAACAACGCTAGGGAAGGAGATAATTAGGAGCTTTCACCAGTATCTACACACATCACGATTTCGGATTTTACTAGCGCATGGCCGAGTGGTCATGCAAACCTTTCATAGTCGCAGCCCTCTGGGACCTTTCCAGTGGGCCAATCAGAGCTGCTTGACGACCTGTGCATGTGACCTCTGACCACCAATGCGTGGTTGTCTCACGGGCATGCTCAGTAGGCAAAAAGCAGGACTTTTTCCCAGGAACATCTGCTCGCCGCTGACTAATGCTGGTTACAATAGCTGGACCTGGGAAGGCAGCAGTAATCAGACTCAAGGCATCAGCCTGAGCAAGACACTGGGACCGACGTCTCTGCAAAGCAGGATCCTCTGCAGCCGAAGAAGAATGGTAGACCGCAGAGGACATGGTTCGAGATTCCCCCTATGCAGCGGCGGGAACTCAACACCTAACAGTCTGTCTTCACTGAATATGGATTTTATCTCAAAATTGAGAATTTGGATAATGACTGATTAATTCTGGCAGGACATTAAAACATATGATGGCCTCCACAAGTCCCCAAACAATATGATCCATCGTAGCCCCCCAGATACTATGATCTCCTGCATCCTCTCAAACAATATGATGCTCCACAACCTTCAACACATTATAATGTCCCCATACCCTGATACACAATATGATGCTATCACGGTTTTTCCTCACAAGTATAGTAAAAAAAAAAAAACAATACTACTTATCTGGCTTCATTCCCCCCATGTACTGGTCTTGTCAGCATGAGGCAGACTGAGGATCCACATAGCATATGTGATTTGGTGATCTATTGTTGTCTATTGTTTTAGATATATAGGCTGTCTGGGGGAACAAGGAGCCGTATTCAACTGTATCTTCAAATTGAACATGCAGATGCTTTGAAATTGAAATCCCTGGCAAGAAGCTCACTGTGCCATCCAGCAACTCATGGGCAACAAGCCACTGACTCCAGCCCTTCAGATAAACTGGTCTGAGTGGATACGAACAACCAAAAGGTCAAATGTGGCCCATGGATCACAGTTTGGCCAGGTCTAGTCTATTAGATGCTGTGTTATAGAAGTACTCACCAGTAGAAGCATGGAGAGAATACTCAGGTAAAATAAATTCATAAAATTACACTATTTAAAGGCTCCATGCAAGGGCACGCAGAGAATTACTATATTATGCAGTTATAGGACTTCAAAGGCCCTACTGGTTATACTATGCCTGTGAAGGGTCAAGTTTGTAAGTCCTTATGCTAGTCATGTATTTTAGAAATATTTGCATTAATCATATGTTCTCTCAAATAGGATCCATTGAAGATTTTACTCAATTTTCTTTAAACAACATATTTAATGGTTTCAGTTTGCACTTTCGAATAAAGACGTTTCTTGGTGGCAAAGTATACAAGATGACATTGCTCTGCTTTTTGATTGCCATTCACAGTTGGTGATGCAGGATAATGAATGCCCTACTCTGTAGAATATAGCTTGAACTACATCATCAACAGTTAAGAGGTTTACTCTCAAAAGGCCAGTGTTGAGTTCAAACAAACCCTAGATAACATTTCTTTCACGTTGTTCTCCAGAAGATCACAAAATAAAAATGACAACCCAAGGGTTACCTGCTTAACTCAACCTTTTGCAGCTAAGCAGGGGGAGCATTACTTATACACATGGACATAGTCCTAAGAGCTTTTTCTTAACTGACTATTAATACTACTCTTGTTTGGACCGCAATACAGTAAGACTGAACCATTCGGGCAACCATATAGGCCTCAGGACCACCGATCTCCTGCTGCACAGTTTACTAAAGGTACCTTCACACGAAACGACATTATAACGATATCGCTAGCAATCCGTGACGTTGCAGCGTCCTCGCTAGCGATATCGTTTCGTTTGACACGCAGCAGCGATCAGGATCCTGCTGTGATGTCGCTGGTCGCTGAATAAAGTCCAGAACTTTATTTGGTCGCTAGGTCGCCGTGTATCGTTGTGTTTGAAAGCAAAAGCAACGATACCAGCGATATTTTACACTGGTAACCAGGGTAAACATCGGGTTACTAAGCGCAGGGCCGCGCTTAGTTACCCGATGTTTACCCTGGTTACTAGCGTAAAATGTAAAAAAAACAAACAGCACATACTCACATTGCGTCCCCTGCAGTCTGCTTCCTCCTCTGACTCAGCGCCGCAAAGTGAAAGTGAAAGCAGCACAGCGGTGACGTCACCGCTCTGCTCTCACTGTACGGCGCTCAGTCAGTCAGGAAGTGGACGCAGGGGGACGTGAATGTAAGTATGTGCTGTTTGTTTTTTTTAGATTTTACGCTGGTAACCAGGGTAAACATCGGGTTACTAAGCGCGGCCCTGCGCTTAGTTACCCGATGTTTACCCTGGTTACCAGGGGACCTCGGCATAGTTGATCGCTGGAGAGCGGTCTGTGTGACAGCTCTCCAGCGACCAAACAGCGACGCTGCAGCGATCGACATCGTTGTCGCTATCGCTGCAGCGTCGCTTCGTGTGAAGGTACCTTAACAGTGTGTGTCACCCACCCTGTTCCAGTCACAGTAGAGACACACCTCTGTTTATTGTCTCTTACTAGGCTAGACTAACTCAACACACTTTTCTGAAAAAGTCAACACATTGTCTGCTCTAGTGACTATCTCCAACCCTTGCTAATTGATATAATTGATATCTGGTTGGTATGTCTCCTAAGTACAGTAGGTCCCATGAAAGTGTTGGAGCAATCAATAGCTGTAGACTTAAGCAGGAGTACTAAGCAGGAGTACTAAATATTAGTACTGTAGTGTGTGACCTATCTCTCATTGTTTTAGTTCTCCCCAGATAAAGGAGTGCTACTGATTTTGTTTATATTCTAAAGCATCTATATAACTCCTTGTCACCTTTAGCTTACCAACATTTTCTTGTGATTTGCCACTTTAGTTTCAGCCTACTGTTACTCCATGATGAATAAGCTGTTTTTGAAGCTTAGACATAACTCTGAAATGGACAAGCCCAGGCATAACTATTACATAGGCCATTTACAGGTTTTACAGACACCAGACAAGAACTATTCACATTCTCCTTGCCGCTACTTGTTGCAAAACCAATATTTTATCAGATCTAAACACTTCTCCAATTGATATAGTGTATGTTGCTCTGCAGGAACTTTGGAACCACACAAATGTTTTAGGCTATCCCTGGGCCCATGATCATGCAGGTTCTTCCTCCCATACCATACCATCACTAACGTTGACAGTAGTGAAGCATGCCATACCAACGTGCACAGTATATCAATCAATACAGCAATATAGTTTATATTTTTACAATATTAATGATAACAATGTATAGCAAAGAAAATAGGTAATCAGTCTCTTAAATTGTTGTGCCACATGAGCCCACCCACCAGTCAGTGGTTGCTGTGCACTCCCTTCCCTCAAACAAACTTCTTCCAATTGGAAGAAATGAGAGCAAAGGAGCCCAATAGCAGCTGCCGATTGGCTGTCGGGCTCATGCGGTATAACAGTGAGAGCCCCGATAGACCCAGCATTGACATCACTGGTGAAGGATGCTAGTATATGATCATTTTATTTTACAAAGGGGAATAATGAAAAGGTTGTTCAGGTAGTGGACAAACAATTTGAGTGAGACATAGCCTTTTATACCTTATGGGGGGAAAGCATCACATCATCCCACTTTAAAATTCCACTGGGCAAAAAAGTATAGAATTTTAATTGTATACATTGGACAGATTTATATCATATTCAACATAATTCAGAATATAAGACTTCTACTGCTAAATAGAGTCTTGTAGGATATTACCTCACTACCACATTATTAACAATTAATTTCCGTGACACATGACATCTGCTCTGCACTTATCTAGTTGCTCATTCTCTTGGAATTGTTTCAAAAGTGGCACTTTGCCTTGCTAAGCCATGTAATCAGGCCCCGAGCTCCCAGCTATGCGCAGAATATTGAATCTTCCAGCTCTCTTTCTGTCTCATGAGTAGAGAGCTGTTGACAGTAGTAATATTTACTTACCTTCCTTTTTATGACAGATTTTAGCAGCTTTCAAAAACTAAAATGTCAATGCAATTCAGAGCAATAGTTGATTTATACCTAGTATGGTATATGGAGACATTAATCAAAAGATAGTCATTCTAACTCGACATATATGGTCTGCAGAAAAAAAAAACAAGTGAGTGTGAGGGTTCAAAAAATTGCAGCAGCTCAATTTCTATATGTATGTATACAAGATTATCTACTAAATTACAAGTTAGCAATGATTAGCAACATGAATGTATTATTAATATAATATTAGGACACATGCATTACATGGCAAAGCGTTTGGGAGTTTATACTTTGGGGTGTAATTTCTTCAGCTTGTAGGAAATAAAATTGTATTCACTAATATTATGATGTTTGTTATTGTGCGCAGTTTTACTTGCTAAAATATTCTCAACATTTTTATTTTATTGGGGTCTTCCAACTTTTAGGACCCTTGATCGATCAGAAGATGGTACACACCTTTCCCGGATACATGCTTTGCTTCCTTCACCCCAGAACGCTAAACTCTGTCATGCACCACGTCATGCTTTGCAAATGGCCCAGCGTGATCCTATGTAATTACCTGCCTGGGCCTATATAAGGCTCATCAAGACACACACCTGTATCTTGGTATTATGGTATTATGATTTCAGCTTTTCTAAGACTTTTGATTTGTCAAGTGTGCTGCTTCTGTTTCCTTGTGGCTTCCAGTAATTCTGTTACCTGTCTGCGGTCTTCAAAATTGCCTGTGTCTTAGAGTAACCCTGTTACCTATCTGGGTGTGTCTGCCTGTCGCTTTCAGTAACTATGATATCTCTGCGGTCTCCAGAACGTCTCCATTTTGCTTTCTGCTTCCAGTAACTCTGCTATCTGTCTGAGATATCGAGGATGTCTCCTGTCTGCCTGCCGTTTCCAGTAACATAGTAACATAGTAACATAGTTAGTAAGGCCGAAAAAAGACATTTGTCCATCCAGTTCAGCCTATATTCCTATATTCCATCATAATAAATCCCCAGATCTACATCCTTCTACAGAACCTAATAATTGTATGATACAATATTGTTCTGCTCCAGGAAGACATCCAGGCCTCTCTTGAACCCCTCGACTGAGTTCGCCATCACCACCTCCTCAGGCAAGCAGTTCCAGATTCTCACTGCCCTAACAGTAAAGAATCCTCTTCTATGTTGGTGGAAAAACCTTCTCTCCTCCAGACGCAAAGAATGCCCCCTTGTGCCCGTCACCTTCCTTGGTATAAACAGATCCTCAGCGAGATATTTGTATTGTCCCCTTATATACTTATACATGGTTATTAGATCGCCCCTCAGTCGTCTTTTTTCTAGACTAAATAATCCTAATTTCGCTAATCTATCTGGTTATTGTAGTTCTCCCATCCCCTTTATTAACTTTGTTGCCCTCCTTTGTACTCTCTCTAGTTCCATTATATCCTTCCTGAGCACCGGTGCCCAAAACTGGATACAGTACTCCATGTGCGGTCTAACTAGGGATTTGTACAGAGGCAGTATAATGTGCTCATCATGTGTATCCAGACCTCTTTTAATGCACCCCATGATCCTGTTTGCCTTGGCAGCTGCTGCCTGGCACTGGCTGCTCCAGGTAAGTTTATCATTAACTAGGATCCCCAAGTCCTTCTCCCTGTCAGATTTACCCAGTGGTTTCCCGTACAGTGTGTAATGGTGATATTGATTCCTTCTTCCCATGTGTATAACCTTACATTTATCATTGTTAAACCTCATCTGCCACCTTTCAGCCCAAGTTTCCAACTTATCCAGATCCATCTGTAGCAGAATACTATCTTCTCTTGTATTAACTGCTTTACATAGTTTTGTATCATCTGCAAATATCAATATTTTACTGTGTAAACCTTCTACCAGATCATTAATGAATATGTTGAAGAGAACAGGTCCCAATACCGACCCCTGCGGTACCCCACTGGTCACAGCGACCCAGTTAGAGACTATACCATTTATAACCACCCTCTGCTTTCTATCACTAAGCCAGTTACTAACCCATTTACACACATTTTCCCCCAGACCAAGCATTCTCATTTTGTGTACCAACCTCTTGTGCGGCACGGTATCAAACGCTTTGGAAAAATCGAGATATACCACGTCCAATGACTCACTGTGGTCTAGCCTATAGCTTACCTCTTCATAAAAACTGATTAGATTGGTTTGACATGAGCGATTTCTCATAAACCCATGCTGAGATGGAGTTAAACAGTTATTCTCATTGAGATAATCCAGAATAACATCCTTCAGAAACCCTTCAAATATTTTACCAACAGTAGAGGTTAGACTTACTGGCCTATAATTTCCAGGTTCACTTTTAGAGCCCTTTTTGAATATTGGCACCACATTTGCTATGCGCCAGTCCTGCGGAACAGACCCCGTCGCTATAGAGTCCCTAAAAATAAGAAATAATGGTTTATCTATTACATTACTTAGTTCTCTTAGTACTCGTGGGTGTATGCCATCCGGACCCGGAGATTTATCTATTTTAATCTTATTTAGCCGGTTTCGCACCTCTTCTTGGGTTAGATTGGTGACCCTTAATATAGGGTTTTCATTGTTTCTTGGGATTTCACCTAGCATTTCATTTTCCACCGTGAATACCATGGAGAAGAAGGTGTTTAATATGTTAGCCTTTTCCTCATCATCTACAACCATTCTTTCCTCACTATTTTTTAAGGGGCCTACATTTTCAGTTTTTATTCTTTTACTATTGATATAGTTGAAGAACAGTTTGGGATTAGTTTTACTCTCCTTAGCAATGTGCTTCTCTGTTTCCTTTTTGGCAGCTTTAATTAGTTTTTTAGATAAAGTATTTTTCTCCCTATAGTTTTTTAGAGCTTCAATGGTGCCATCCTGCTTTAGTAGTGCAAATGCTTTCTTTTTACTGTTAATTGCCTGTCTTACTTCTTTGTTTAGCCACATTGGGTTATTCCTATTTCTAGTCCTTTTATTCCCACAAGGTATAAACCGCTTGCAGTGCCTATTTAGGATGTTCTTAAACATTTTCCATTTATTATCTGTATTCTTATTTCTGAGGATATTGTCCCAGTCTACCAGATTAAGGGCATCTCTAAGCTGGTCAAACTTTGCCTTCCTAAAGTTCAGTGTTTTTGTGACTCCCTGACAAGTCCCCCTAGTGAAAGACAGGTGAAACTGTACAATATTGTGGTCGCTATTTCCTAGATGCCCGACCACCTGCAGATTTGTTATTCTGTCAGGTCTATTAGATAGTATTAGGTCTAAAAGTGCTGCTCCTCTGGTTGGATTCTGCACCAATTGTGAAAGATAATTTTTCTTGGTTATTAGCAGAAACCTGTTGCCTTTATGGGTTTCACAGGTTTCTGTTTCCCAGTTAATATCCGGGTAGTTAAAATCCCCCATAACCAGGACCTCATTATGGGTTGCAGCTTCATCTATCTGCTTTAGAAGTAGACTTTCCATGATTTCTGTTATATTTGGGGGTTTGTAACAGACCCCAATGAGAATTTTGTTACCATTTTTCCCTCCATGAATTTCGACCCATATAGACTCGACATCCTCATTACCTTCGCTAATATCCTCCCTTAAAGTGGACTTTAGACAAGACTTTACATAGAGACAAACCCCTCCTCCTCTCCGATTTTTACGATCCTTTCTAAACAGACTGTAACCCTGTAAGTTAACTGCCCAGTCATAGCTTTCATCTAACCATGTCTCGGTTATTCCCACTATGTCAAAGTAACCCTGCTACCTGTCTACGGTCTCCAGGATGTCTCCTAACTGCCTGCGACTTCAAGTAACACTGCTACCTGTCTGCGATTTCCTGTACTTCTCCTGTCTACCTGCAGCTTCCTGTAACTTTTCTACTTGTGTCCCGCATACCTCACCCATCTGCTGCATCAACACCCTGATGCATGACCCATGTGTCCAACTGGACACTGGACATTGAGCATGGAGGATTCACCTCACCAGATGAGCCCTACAGGAGAATTTGGATAGTATGTCCCCTGTCTGCCAATTTAAATTTCTCCATAGACTTGCATTAGCGACGCAGTGCGACGCATTGCCACACGTCGCAACCGTCGTGCGACGGTTGCGTCGTGTTGCGTCGGACCGTCGCCACCAAAAAACGTTGCATGTAACGTTTTTTGGTGCGTCGTGTCCAGCATTTTGCGCATGCGCGGCTGGAACTCCGCTCCCTCCTCCCCACACCTCACAATGGGGCAGCGGATGCGCTGAAAAACAGCATCCGCTGCCCCGTTGTGCGGCGCTTGCACATTATGCATCGGTGCGCCGCAACGTCTCATTGCGATGTGCAGTGCACGACGTGAATGTGAAAGTAGCATAAGTACGTGAATGTGAATGTAGCCTAAGAATGCGACTTGCATATGTCATTTTTAAATGTGTACTTATTTCAAAGGAGGGAGTAGTATATTAGCTCTCCATTGCACTCAATGGTAAAGCTAGCTACTGAGGTTAAATTGAGTTGAGGGTACTATCATTTTCACAATATGATATGGCATATCATAGCTTAGTGGATAATCTATCAAATTTCTCAGCTAAATTGTATGTCACACTTCTATAAAATATTCATCAAATATCTTTAGAGAAGACCTTTACATAAAAATCCTGTTCGAATCACTAACCTCAAGACTAAATGCACAAGATGAATTTGTCCTGTTCCTAAAATGCAATGTCTTCAATGTTCCTAAAGTCAATTAACTTGTCTGCAATTATTTCTTAGTACTCATCTAGAAATAAAGGCAAAAATAAGGTACAAGGCAACACTTTCTCAATATAAAGCTACAGAAGGCAGTATGTTTCAGTTGAGTTCATGTTGGTGATAAAATACGATTATGAGTGATATGTTAAACTCTTTCTACATAGTCAGTCATTATTACATTTTGTTTGATGTTCATTACAGTGATTTTGGTCTCCATTCCTCGTGTTACCACAAGTATAGAAGGAAGCAGTAATTAGAAGTACAAATAGCATAATTTGAAATCACTGTGATATAATAAAATTTCATTAGGGCTATTACAAACTGTTGATGAATTATTGGTCCCTTTTGGTAATTTCCAATAGGTTTCTGGCTGGTAAATTATGCTTTGGGTATTTTAGTAACAATGAACATGGTGTATCATATTTTGTTTCTCGAAATTATACTGTTAATTAACTTTTGTAGAATTCATCATTTCATTGAATGGATATTCATTTCTAATTTAATGGCGTCTGTTCTACATCTTTACCTATTATATGAAGACATGTCTGTTAGAGAAGAGGAAGTGATAACTACTTTTGGAGATTAAGGATATTTTAACACATCTGACATGTTTGAGTACAGATCCCGATGCCTGGACTGGACGTGGGTCCATTGACCCAAACTTAGCCACATATATACCTACGAGGCTTTTTCACTTGGACCAGGAGACCAGTAGCCGGTTCAGAAATCATAGTTTGTACCCAAACTGAGAAGGTCATATGTGTGAAACAGTCTTACTCATTGAGCTCCCAAGCTGGAAACCCCCCTCATTCATGTAGGCATGCCATAATACGGCATATGGGCTGAAGTTGTCTCCATGTCAATTCACAATGCAACATAATTCTCAACCTGTGCCGTATGCAACAAAATGTTTCATGGATCTTTACAGCTGATGAAACACATACAGTATCCATTTGGCAAACCCCCTAATATTCAAATGTGTAAGGACAATTTTACTTAAAGGGATGGCATCTCATTTGTGGATTCAATGTAATGTTGCATAACTTGCTGTTATAACCAAGTTTTGATTGCATTTGAAACATATTTTGTGTGTTATATGAGTTTAAAGATGGCACTGTGGGCTGACATCTTGCTTTGACAGTAGCAGCACGACACTTTCAGTGTCATAATACGGCACCTTATCTATTGTAATAGAATTGTCACTGCTATGAACAGGGCATATTCATGGAGCCCTTGGATCTGATAACATAAGCAGTACGATGGGTGTCGCGGTCCGGGTCCAGTGGCTCCCATCTTCATGTGATGACGTTCTCTTCCTTGCTTCTGTCACGGCTCCTGCGCAGGCGTACTTTGTCTGCCCTGTTGAAGGCAGTGTAAAGTACTGCAGTGTGCAGGCTCTGGGCTTCTCGAACCTTTACCGGTGCGTGTGCACTGCAGTACTTTGCCCTGCCCTCAACAGGGCAGATAAAGTGCGCCTGAGCAGGAGCCACAACAGAAGCAAGGAAGAGGACGTCATCGCAAGAAGATGGGAGGCACCAGACCCGGACTGCGAGTAGGGTAAAAAAAGTTACAATTAGCTTAAATAAGTTTGTTGTGTATATGTATATGATAAAATGGTTGAGGCCATGTAAAAAAAAAAAATCAAAATTGAGCACTTGCAGTAGTGCCTATAGTTAGTGATGAGTGAACGTGCTCGAATAACATGTTATCCGAACATGCTCGAGTTTTATCCGAATATCTTGGGCGAGCTCAGATAACATATTTAAGTCCCTGTAGCTGCATGTTTTGCAGCGGTAGACAGCCGCAACACATGCAGGGATTGACTACCGATGAAAAACATGCAGCCGCAGGGACTCAAATATATTATCTGAGCACACCCAAGTTACTCGTATAACACCGGAACATGCTCGTATAACAAGTTATCAGATCATATTCGCTCATCACTACATATAGTAACTTACAGTAGTTTTACTTTGAAGTACTTTTACATTTGAACAGAAAAGTCACTTTTCATGAGCAATTCTACATTGTACACTTCTCATAATAGAAATTGCAGCACCAAGAAGGAAATGTTGCGGAATTATGAAAATCACAGGATGGATAAACTATTTAATGATGTGCAAATGATAGAAAATAAAACTATATATCTAGAATGAGCACCACATGGAGAAATCCCTGCACTTGCACATCTTGGCTGCTATTAATGTGACTATTATTGGTTGTCTGAAGAATGTTCTGCCTCGCTGGATGCACTTGGGTATGAAAATCATTAAGGTTCGCTAGCGGCAAATCCCTTTGTAATTACCGACCAATGTCTCCAAAGTTTCACATAAGTGTTAAAAGTGTCTTATTGAGAAGGTATGATGTGGGAAAGACATGTAAATGTGTTAGTTTCCCAAAGGAATGACAGAGGAAAAACCTAAAGCTGTGTTGCAAGAGAAGATGTCCATACTTGTCATTTAATTGGGGATGCAAGTGTGGTGTATGCCAAAACAGAAATGTCCTGATAACAGATAGGTCTTCTTTAAGAAACAAGATTACCTGCAAAGGTTCAATATCTAGCTTTACCAGAAAGCTTACTTTTATAAGTAATTCCAAACTGAACACTTTCTAAAATTAAAACGTTGAGAGCCCTTGGCACAGTAAACCCGTCCTGAACTTGTAACATAACAGTATTATTGCCTTACAGCCACAAGCAATACACGATGTTAAACTCTGCCGTGAATAAACTGCTCAGTACACAAACCTTATACGATGCCTGCGGCCATTTATCAAAGAATTTTGAAAGGCAAACTACAAAATATTTAACCCCATCATGACCTTGGGATTTTCCGTTTTTCCGTCTTCGTTTTTTGCTCCCCTCCTTCCCAGAGCCATAACTTTTTTATTTTTCCATTAATTTGGCCATGTGAGGGCTTATTTTTTGTGGGACGAGTTGTACTTTTGAAGGACATCATTGGTTTTACCATGTCATGTACTAGAAAACGGGAAAAAAATTCCAAGTGCAGTGAAATTGCAAAAAAAGTGCAATCCCACACTTGTTTTTTGCTTGGCTTTTTTTCTAGGTTCACTAAATGCTAAAACTGATTGGCCATTATGATTCTTCAGGTCAGTGCAAGTTCATAGACACCTAACATGACTAGGTTATTTTTTATCTATGTGGTGAAAAAAAATTCCAAACTTTGGTAAAAAAAAAAATGCGCCATTTTCCGATACTCGTAGCGTCTCTATTTTTCATGATCTGGGGTCGGTTGAGGGCTTATTTTTTGCATGCTGAGCTGGCATTTTTAATGATAGTATTTTGGTGCAGATGCGTTCTTTTGATCGCCCGTTATTGCATTTTAATGCAATGTCGCGGCGACCAAAAAAAGTAATTCTGGCGTTTCAAATTTTTTACCCGCTACGCTGTTTAGCGATCAGGTTAATGCATTTTTTTATTGATAGATCGGGGCGATTCTGAACACGGCAATACCAAATATGTGTAGGTTTGAGGGTTTTTTTATTGATTTATTTTGATTGGGGCGAGAGAGGGGTGATTTAAACTTTTATATATTTTTTTATTTTTTCACATTTTTTTTACTTTTTTTTTACTTTTGCCATGCTTCAATAGCCTCCATAGGAGGCTAGAAGCAGGCACCACTCGATCGGCTCTGCTACATAGCAGCGATCTGATGTTCGCTGCTATGTAGCAGAATTGCAGGTGTGCTGTGAGCGCCGACCACAGGGTGGCGCTTACAGCTGCCGGGAATCAGTAACCATAGAGGTCTCAGGGACCTCTATGGTTACTATTCTGAAGCATCACCGACCTCCGATCATGTGATGGGGTCGGCTATGCGATCATTTCCGGCCGCCCGGCCGGAAGCGGTAGTTAAATGCCGCTGTCTGTGTTTGACAGCGGCATTTAACTAGTTAATAGGCACGGGCAGATCGCGATTCTGCCCGCGCCTATTACGGGCACATGTCAGCTGTTCAAAACAGCTGACATGTCCCGGCTTTGATGTGGCCTCACCGCCAGAGCCCCCATAAAAGCGGGGTGTTGTGAATTCCGTTCTGGAGCTCCCTCCTGTGGTTGCTAATGGTATTTTTGGGAGTTCTGCCCTTGGGCCCCTCTGGTGGTTTCGAGTGGAACTGCTGCTCCGTTAGGTAGCTGTAGCAGCTGCCATCACTGATCGCCTTGCCTGGGTTTGTTATTTAAACCTGCTCTGGGCTTTAGTTCATGCCAGCTGTCAATGTCTTAGGTTGGATTTGGTTCTCTCCTTGGATTTCTCATATGGCCTGTCCTTGTCAGCAAAAGATAAGTTCTGCTAGTTCTTGTTTGTCCATTTGCTTTGGACATTATTGCTTTGCAAATATGTCTCTTTTTGTCCAGCTTGTCACTATGTCATATTCAGGCTAGCTGGAAGCTCTGGGAAGCAGATTTGCCCCTCCACACCATGAGTCGGTGTGGAGTTCATTTTTGTAAACTCTGCGTGGATTTTTGTAGTTTTTAATACTGACCGCACAGTATCCTTTTCTCTCTGTCTATCAAGTTTAGTATTGGCCTCCTTTGCTGAAAACTGATTTCATTTCTGTGTATGTCATTTCCCTCTCCACTCACAGTCAATATTCGTGGGGGGCTATCTTTCCTTTTGGGGTTTTCTCTGAGGCAAGATAGCTTTCTATTTCCTTCTTTAGGGGTAGTTAATTCTTAGGCTGTGAAGAGGTGTCTAGGGAGAGTCAGGAACATCCCACGGCTATTACTAGTGTTGTTGTTAGGATTAGGGATTGCGGTCAGTAGAGATACCACCTTCTCAGAGCTCGTCCCATGTTGCGTTTTAGCCACCAGGTCATATCAGTGTGGCCTCTTAACCACCAGGTCATAACAGCGGGGCTTCTGACCTCGGATGTACTATCCCGTCCGAGGTCAGAAAGGGGTTAAAGCAAATAAGTGCTTCTGCCCTGCTGCAGCACCCGGGTAAGACCCTAAAAGTTTTCATAAAACAGTAAGTTTTATAGATACATTGGAAAGATGTACTGTAGACGTTTTTGTTGTTACTTTTGAATGACACCAATGATTTTATAATGTGACTCACTGGAAAGAGGGAAAATTATTCAAAGAGCATTAAAATTGTAAAAAAATGCAATATCACAATTGTTTTATCTTTTTTATTTATTTACAGGTTGACTATATGGCAAAACTGACCTGGCAATATGATTCTCCAGGTCAGTGTAATTACTCAGATGCCAAATATGCATTTTTTTTAATTTAAGTAATGAATAAAAATCAGAAATTCGTAACACAAATCTTTCTTGTGTCGTTATATCCTGAGACCTAAAACGTTTTCAGTTTTTGGGATATGTAGCTGTGTGAGAGCTTATTTTTTAAACTCTGAGCAGGCGTTTTTGTCTGATTCCACTTGCGATAGATACAATGTTGTAATCGCCTCATACCACATTTTATTGCCATGTTGTGATGGCCAAACCCCCCCCCCCTCCATAATTATGGTGTTTTTTTATGTGACTGTTATTGATAATATCAATGTATTTTATCTTTTGATCGATTGTACTTTTATGAACACAGCAATACTAAGTATGTGTATTCATGATTTTTTTAATAGTTTTATTTTTAATAGATCAAAATGGGAGTAATTTGAGCATACAGCGGCTTGTAAAAGTTTGAGCACCATTGGTCAAAATTATTGTTATTGCGAACAGTTAATAAAGTTGAAGATAAAATGATCTCTAAAAGGTCTAAAGTTAAAGATGACATATTTGCTTTTTATTTTAGGCAAAAAGAAAAACAAAAACTCTGTTTTGTGGATTATAAGATGCAATGAATTATAAAATGCACTCCAAACTTTGTGGAGGAAAATAGGAAATAAATCTACTATATAATTGTCTAAGGGTCACTTCCGTCTATCCTTCTGTCTGTCTGTCTGTCTGTCACAGATATTCATTGGTCGCGGCCTCTGTCTGTCATGGAATCCAAGTCGCTGATTGGTCGTGGCAAAACGCCCACGACAATTGCCACGACCAATCAGCGACGCGCACAGTCCGGAAGAAAATGGCCGCTCCTTACTCCCCACACTCAATGCCCGGCGCCCGCATACTCCCCTCCGGTCACCGCTCACACAGGGTTAATGCCGGCGGTAACGGACTGCGTTATGCTGTGGGTAACGCACTCCGTAACCACTGCTATTAACCCTGTGTGTCCCCAATTTTTTACTATTGAGGCTGCCTATGCGGCAATATACAACGTGGGCTGCACAATATACTACGTGGGCTGCGCAATATACTATATGGGCTGCACAATGTACTGCGTGGGCTGCGCAATGTACTGCATGGGCTGCGCAATGCACTGCGTGGGCTGTGCAATGTACTGCGTGGCTGTGCAATATACTATGTGGGCTGTGCTATACACTATGCATACATATTCTAGAATACCCGATGCGTTAGAATCGGGCCACCATCTAGTGTTTTAATAAAATGGTGGTGTGTCTTACAATCCAGTTTTAAGTTAACTTACCTTGGGGTCAGCGATGGTGGAGCAGGGTTCAAGGTGGCAGGGTTAATGCTGCAGAAAGCTAGTGGTGGCAGATGAAGGAGAAGCTGTGGGTTCCAGACTGTAAGGAGGTGGTGTTCAGCAGAGGTAGGAGTGGGACAACACTGCAAACTCAGGCTGGTAGGAGGTGGTGTTCAGAGGTGTGGGGGTTCCGCAGGCATTTTATGAAAGCCTGCAGCCCCCACACTTTCTATGCTTTTCAGTGCAGTGGACACTGGGAAAATGATGGAGGCGGCATATATGCAATGAGATGTTGGGAACCGAGATTTCCATGCTGAGATCTCAAATTGCGCATGCACCGCCTCCAGGGGACATTTTCCCAGAGTTCACTGCATTGAAAAGCATGGAAAGGGTGGGGGCTCCAGGCTTTTGCAAAATGTTGGTGGAGCTCCCATACCACTGAACACCACCTCCTACCATGCAGGGGCCCACAGCATAGCCCCACTCCTGCCACCGCCAGAAGCTTCTTAAAGCAGCGACCCTGGGACCCTGCTCCACTGCAGCCAGTAAGCTACATTTGAATTGTAAGAAGCTCCCCCATTTTGTCTTCAAATTTGGGAGAAAAAAGTGCATCTTATAATCTGAAAACTAAGGTATTTGTTTTCATCTTTACATTTTAAAAACTACAAAAAGGAAAATTGGCCAATGCTAAATTTTGTGCACCCTGCATGGTTAGTACCTAACAGCACCCCCCTTTTGAAAGTATATCAGCTTGCAAACACTTTTTGCACCCAGCCAAGGATCTTAATTCTTGTTTGGGGATTTTCATCCATTCTTCCTTGAAAAATTCTTCCAGTTCTGTGAGATTCTTGGGTCGTCTTGCATGCACTGCTATTTTGAGGTCTAGCCACAGATTTTCAGTGATGATCAGATCAGAGGACTGTGAGGGCCATTGTTAAACCTTCAGCTTGTGAATTTGAAATAGTCTATTGGGGATCTTGATGTGTGTTTAAGATCATAATCCATTTCTAGACACCATCCTCTTTTAATATTCAGCTTTTTTACAGATGCTGTTATGTTTTCATCACAAATTTGTTGAAATTTCATTGAATCTATTCTTCCCTTTACATGTGAAATGTTCCCCTCGCCATTGGTTGCAACAAAACCTCAAAGCATGATTGATCCGCCCTCATACTTAATGGTTGGCGGGATGTTCTTTTTCTGAAATTCTGTGCACTTTTTCTCCACATATACCTTGAATTATTGTGGACAAAGAGTTCTATTTTAACCTCATTGGTCCACAGGACTTGTTTCCAAAATGCATCAGGCTTGTTTAGATGTTCTTTTGCTTACTTCTGATGCAGAATTTTATGGTGAAGACACAGGAGAATTTTTTTTCTGGTGACTCTTCCATGAAGGCCATATTTGTGAAGATGTCTCTGAACAGTAGAACAATGTAGCACAACTCTACGATATGCTAAATCTTTCTGAAGGTCTTTTTCAGTCAAGCGGGTGTTTTGATTTGCCTCTCGCAATCCTACAAGCAGCTCTCACTGAAATTTAGCTTGGACTTCCAGACCATATCTTGATATTCACTGTTCCTGTTGACTGCCATATCATATCATCATATTACATTTTTAACTAAGGAAAGTGGAACTTGAAAATACTTTACTGTCTTCTTATAGCATTCTACTGCTTTTTTTGCATCATTTTCATTTTCAGAGTGCTAGACAGCTGCTTACAAGAACACATGGCTGTAGTTTTTTGGCACATGGTTTCATAATCTTTAAAATGAAAAAAAGTCAATTTTTTTTTGTCTAAAGTACACAGTAAATGTGTCATCTTTAACTTGAGGCCTTTTAGATATCATTCATCTTCAACTTGTTTAACTGTTCAATATAACAGTAATTTTACCATGGGTGTCCAAAGCTTTTACATACCACTCTATATGTGTTTTTCTTCATATTTTTAACCCCTTCACCCCAGGAGCTTTCTTTGGTTTTGCCTTTTAGTTTTTCGCTTCCCTTGTCTCAGAGCCATAACTTTTTAATTTTTCCGTCAATATGGTCATGTGAGGGCTTGTTTTTTGTGGGATGAGTTGTACTTTTGAACAACACCATTTATTTTTACCATGTTGTGTACTAGAAAACAGAAAACAAATTCCAAGTGCGGTGAAATTGCAAAAAAGTGCAATCCCACACTTGTTTTTTGTTTGGCATTTTTTACTAGGTTCACTAAATGCTAAAACTGACCTTCCATTATGATTCTCAAGTTCATTATGAGTTCATAGACACCAAATATGTCTAGGTTCATTTTTGTCTAAGTGGTGAAAAAAAAATCTAAACTCTGTTAAAAAAAAAATTGCGGGTTATCATGCTGACACATCGGTGATCCGCAATCACGTGACGGGAGTCACCAGTGTGCACATTTCTGGCGCGATTGCCAAAAGCCGCTGTTAGAGTTTGACAGTGACATTTAACTAGTTCATAGCCGTGGGAGGATCGCGATTCCACCCGTGGCTATTGCAGGCACATGTCAGCTGTTCAAAACAGCTATGTCCTCGGAAAGATGTGGTCTCACCGCCGGATCCCACATCAAAGAGAGGGATACCGACATCGGCGTACTATTACACCCGATGTCGGTAAGGGGTTAAAAACATTTTATTTTTACTTTTTACTGTATTCAAAAGTATTCTTAGTGAAGTTGAAGCAGCGATTGTCTGATCTCTTGTGCTATACAGCACTGATATGTGGAGAGAAAATCACCATCTCCTTTGCATATCAGCCAAATACTGGCTTTTACTAAAGTATCTAAATGACAGGAACAGGCGCTTTCAGCAGGGCCCTGGCGGTCGTGACAAAACCATCGGCACCCCTCGATCACCTGATGGGCTAGTGGACTTACACACCCCATTGCCGCTGCATTTTCAATGCCGCTGTCAGAAATTGCTCAGCATGCAACAAGAGTCTCAGTTTAACCCTTTACAGGCAGACTAACCCTTTACAAGTAGGTGTCTTCTACTTGCAGATTAATCTTTTAGAAGCAGCTGTATATTTTTTTATGACTTGAGCGGCATAATATTCGGGAAGAAAAAGAATATCCTGCACTCCATCTTTTGCTTCAAAGGGTGCAGAGGTAGGGAACAAATATTTAATTCAGGCTATGAAAAAACTTAGCCTTATAAAAGAACCTGTCAAATAAGTATTGATGTTTTATTAATTCTGCAACCCTAATACGTGACATTTCGATAAGCTAGACCTTCATCACCAGAACAGATTTCACCGTTAAAGAAATAAAAGGCTCTAAAGCATAAGACTGGATGGAAAGGTGACTCTCATCACTACTGATGGAGTATGCTGTCTTCATCAGTAGCTACGTGAGTCATCTCCTTTCCATCCAGCGCTATGGTTTTGATCCTTTTGCGTCTCTAAGAGTGCAACCTGTTCATCTGATGAAGGTCTATTTCACCAAAATTTCACCGATTTGGATGCATATTATGCAGAAACCTGCTTTTACATGATTGAAAAATTAAAATATTCAGTTTGATGTAAAGTTCAATATCCTAGCTGGAAGTGAGATAATATTTTTCCAGATCTGAGCACCAGACTCTATTTTGCCAATCAGATTCTGTCCAGAATCTGCCCCTCTAACCCCTCACAGTTGTTATCTTCCAGTCTTAGCATTTTTTCAGCTCACATTGGTAGAATGAAAGAAATACCTGTGTTAGGCCGGGGTCACACTAGACCGTAATACGGACGAGTGCTATGCGATAAAAAATCGCATAGCACTCGGCCCAATGTTAATCTATGGTCCAGCTCCCATCATCCGATATTTTCTCCACCGTATTTCGGATCTGAGGGAACTCGCAGCAGGCTGCGATTGTCAGCGTATCTCGGCCGAGACTCGCCAATGCAAGTCTATGGGTGCGCGAAAAAATCGGATTACACACGGACCATGCGTGTGCATTGCGAGAAATACGCAGCGGTGTTCTATAGAAAAGCCGGTAATTCAATTGCCGGCTTCTCATTTCTCCTTCACAAACCCGACATGATATGAGACATGGTTTACATACAGTAAACCATCTCATATCCCCCTTTTTTTGCATATTCCACACTACTAATGTTAGTAGTGTGTATGTGCAAAATTTGGCCACTGTAGCTGCTCAAATAAAGGGTTAAATGGCGGGAAAAATTGGCGTGGGCTCCCGCGCAATTTTCTCCGCCAGAGTAGTAAAGCCAGTGACTGAGGGCAGATATTAATAGCCAGGAGAGGGTCCATGGTTATTGGCCCCCCCGTGCCACCCCAGAAAAGGCACATCTGGAAGATGCGCCTATTCTGGCACTTGGCCACTCTGTTCCCACTCCCTGTAGCGGTGGGATATGGGGTAATGAAGGGTTAATGCCACCTTGCTATTGTAAGGTGACATTAAGCCAGATTAATAATGGAGAGGCGTCAATTATGACACCTATCTATTATTAATCCGATTGTCTGAAAGGGTTAAAAAACACACACACATTATTAAAAATGATTTTAATGAAATAAACACACAGGTTGTTTTAGTATTTTATTGTTCTCTCAATCCATCAGAAGACCTTCGCTTGGCAAAATAATTAACGCACAAGATACATACCTTCCGATGATCTTTCACGTCCAACGAGGTAATCCATCTGAAGGGGTTAATTATTTTACAGCCATGAGCTGCGCTAAAGCACTCGCTCGTGGTTGTAATCCCCGGGTAATGAAAGGAAATCTGAGTGATCTGTACTTACATTGAGTTGCGGTGATGCGCCCTCTGGTGGATGTCCTCATGAACTGCAGCCTGGGAACTTTTTCCCACGCTCGAGCTCATATGAGGACAACCTGCAGGGGGCGCATCACCGCGACTGAAGGTAACTATAGGTCATTGACCTACATTTCCTTCATTCACCGGGGCTTACAAGCATGAGCACAGCTGCATTAGCAGGGCTCCTGCTTGTAAAATATTTTAACCCCTTCAGATGGATTACCTCGTGGGACGTGACGGTTCATCTGAGGGTATGTATTTTGTGGGTTTATTATTTTGCCAAGCGAGGGTCTTAAAATGGATTGAGAGAGCAATAAAATATTAAAACAACCTGTGTGTTTATTTAATTAAAATACTTTTGAATCATGTGTGTGTGGCAAGGTGGCATTAACCCTTCATTACCCCATATCCCACCACTACAGGGAGTGGGAAGAGAGTGGCCAAGTGCCAGAATTGGCACATCTTCCAGATGTGCCTTTTCTGGGGTGGCTGGGGGCAGACGTTTTTAGCCACGGGGGGGCCAATAACCATGGACCCTCTCCTAGCTATTAATATCTGCCCTCAGTCACTGGCTTTACTACTCTGGCGGAGAAAATTGCACGGGAGCCACGCCAATTTTTCCCGCCATTTAACCCTTTATTTGTGCAGCTACAGCGGCCAAATTTTGCACATACACACTACTAACATTAGTAGTGTGGAATATGCAAAAAAAAGGGGGATATGAGATGGTTTACTGTATGTAAACCATGTCTCATATCCTGTCGGGTTTAGGCAGGAGAAATGTGAAGCCGGCAATTGAATTACCGGCTTTTCACAGATATCACGCTGAATGAAATATAAATACAGAATATATATATATATGTGATATATGTGTCTCAATGACACATATATATATATATATATATATATATATATATATATATATATATATATATATACTGTATATATGTTTTCCCGAACATTTGAGCACATGAATCCATTAGATGTCGGTTTTGCAAGCTTGCGAGAAAAACTCGGCATACGGATGCCATACGGATGTCACACGGATGTCACACGGATCATTTGATGCGAGGAAATCGCATCCTCGCACTGCACACGGATCACTGTTTTTGAAACATTTGTGCGATTCTCGGCCGTGAAAAACGGACCGTTTTTTTATACGTTAAGTGTGTCCCCGGCCTTACTGTAAAAGTAATAATTTGATCTGCTAATGGCATACAGTTTAGTAATGTGTCACTTAGTTTATTGGGTGCAGAAGTTATGATACAATCACAGTTTTCCCTGCTGTAGATCTAGCATGTTCCATCCCACACCACTGATAACACAATATATAATGACAGAAGATTGCTAATCAGTGCTGGGGGAGTGGTTGGACTAGGAGGCATGAGGCCAGTTGTCCTGTAGTTCAAATTCCTTAACATTTCTTGTTTTAAAACCCCATTCTTTTTTTTTTTACCCAAAATTCATAAGAACCCACTCAACCCTCCTGGTCGCCCCATCATCTCCGGTATTGGTTCAATCACAAGTAATCTTTCTCACTATGTGGATCTTTTTCTTCAGAATTATGTCATGGACTTAGATTCTTATCTTAAAGACTCCTACCACCTAATTGATTCTCTTCAAAAGTTACCACTTATCCCTAATTGCTTTCTTATCGCAATGGATGTTCAAGCACTCTATACGAACATCCCTCATGATCGAGGTAGAGAAGCAGTGGACCATTTTCTCTCAACCAATGTACTACTACCCCCTCTTCAAAGGAATTTTTTAAATAGCGCCATTCACTTTGTGCTTAACAACAACAACTGAACAATGAACAATAACACCTCAAAAATTAACAATGTACACCTCTTCTATTGCCAGGTTAAGGGCTGTGCGATGGGGATGAGATTCGCCCCCAGTTATGCAAATCTTTTTATGGGGGCATTTGAGTCCGTCTTCATTGCGCAGTCAGACTTGGCATCCAGTAAAATGCCATTTTCTCGTCGCTTCATGGATGATTTGTTTATCATTTGGACTGGTACAGAGGGAGAAGCTCTTGAATTTAGCTGCAATCTAAACCTGAATTCTTGGTGTTTGTGTTTCACAGCCAACAACTCCAATGTGTCCATTCCATTTTTAATATTATCATTGTACATGTTGACAAATTGGACCGTTTTTCTACCACCACACATTTTAAGAAAGTAGATGTGAACAGCTACTTAAGCTTCAACAGTGGTCACTTACCCAGATGGATTCAGAACATTCCATATGGGCAGTATTGGCGATTACGCAAAAATTGTACAGAAGACACTGATTTCCTCAATGAGGAAAAAGGTTTTGAAACAACGTTTTCAGCAAAGATGGTGCCCAAAGAAATTTGTCCAAGATGCATTTCTGAGAGCTAAATCTTTTTCGCAGAAAGACTGCAGAAGCAGAATTAATAGCAACAAAATTACATGTTCCCCTGGCACGGAACTCAGCAGATGGAGTTTCTTCACCACCTTCAACCAATCTCATGGGTTGATTAAGAAGCTCCTTTCCAAGTACTGTTTCATCCTGAAAGGATATCTAATATTATCCAGACACATTCCCACCCAACCGAGAACGGTATTCCGTAGAAATCGCATGCTACAGAACCTTTTGCACACAGTAATACTACCCTAAGTCCAGGCCCCGCATTTTCTCACCAAACATTCTCAAGTCCCAGTTGCTTTGCGTGCAGAACTCCCAAATGTCTTTGTTGTACCTACATTTTAAATGAGGCACAAGAATTCAAATCTAATACTACAGGAACAACATTTAAAATTAATTTTCATGTCAATTGTCAATCCATTTATGTGGTATATTTGATTGAATGTGGTTGCGGTCTACAGTATGTAGGCTGAACCATACAAACCATGCATGCTAGATTGAATAAGCATCACCAGAACATCAGAAATGGCTTTCTCATACACAGCCTTTCTAAACATTTCTTGACTGTGCATCAAAACAGTTTAAAAACTTTGAAACTAACAATTATTGACTATATACCTGACACCGTGGCTGATCGCTTCAGCAGCCTAATAAATAGAGAAAGCTTCTGGGTATTCAAGCTCGGCATGCTGGCCCCTGAAGTATTGAATTTAACAATTGAAAAAGTCACCAGATAATTGTAACAATATTCAATATTTAAATTTTTAATTTGATAAGTATTTTTTAATTACTCTTTCTTTGTTATGTGTATTTTGGTTTAGCAAATTGTCATCATTTTTTATTCTTCATTTTTTACTCATTTTCTCTAATTGCTCATCCCACTCCCCCTTATTTTATTTTATATTTATTTTTATATATTACCGTATTTTCCGGCGTACAAGACGACTTTTTAACCCCTGAAAATCTTCTTAAAAGTCGGGGGTCGTCTTGTACGCCGGGAATCGCCTTGTACGCCGGGTGTATATGGTGGGTGGGGGGGGGAGTAATCCTGATGACGACGAGGGGGCGTCTCACAGGAAAGTGAGTATCCCCCATTACCTTATCATAGCGCTGCAGCGTGGGGTCTCTGTGCTGGGAGCGGCGGCTGCTGTGCTGTGCTGTGGCGGCTCCTCTTCTGCAGTGTGGGGCCTCTGGTGCTGTGGGGCGGTGGCAGCGGTGGCGTATCTTAATGCAGTCGGGGCTCCTCCGGCATCTCAAAGCCTAGAAGCCCCGCCGGCAACTCCATCGGTGTAATGCGCTGGCCTCCGGGAAAATGGCCGCTGCTTAGATTCAGATCTCGTGTCCCGAGATTTCGGGACGAGATCTGAATCTGAGCATGCACAGCCCCCAGCGGCCGGGCCACCGCATCGCACCTATTGAGCTGCCTCCGGGAAAATGGCCGCTGCTCAGATTCAGATCTCGTCTCCCGAGATCTCGGGACGAGATCTGAATCTGAGCAGCGGCCATTTTCCCGGAGGCCACCTGACCGCATTGTACCGATGGAGTTGCCGGCGGGGCTTCCAGGCTGAGATGCCGGAGGAGCCCCGACTGCATGAAGATACGCCGCCGCCACTGCCCCACAGCACCAGAGGCCCCACACTGCAGAAGAGGAGCCGCCACAGCACAGCAGCCGCCGCTCCCAGCACAGAGACCCCACGCTGCAGCGCTATGATAAGGTAATGGGGGATACTCACTTTCCTGTGAGACGCCCCCTCGTCCTCATCAGGATCACTCCCCCCCCCCCCCAAAAGGCACATATTCACCGGCCCTATAAGACGACATACGGTGTATAAGAAGACCCCCAACTTTTAAGAAGATTTTATTTTTTAACTGGTAAAGTTGGGGGGTCGTCTTATACGCCCAGTCGTCTTATACGCCGGAAAATACGGTATATAAAATGTATAAAAATGTCTCTTTTTTATCGCTGGGTCATGTTCACATTTTCTCTATTGTAACGTGATTATTTAATTGGAACACCGCTGTGATTGGCTGTTTCCCACTTAAATACCCATTCGTTCCTTTCACTAAATAAACCTCCACCTGATGAAGATGGATTATCTATTAAAACACGTTGTGGATTAACCCTAATCCTGTGTCTGAGTCTCCTTCCAGCGCTCCTGTGGCTGTTTATCTACAAATCACTCTTTGGTAAGTGACACATCACTGTAATCAGGATCTCCTTGCCTACATCATAATGTCTGTCAGTACCACCAATCAAAAGAAATATATCAAAGCAGGGTGTGATTATAAATTCAATAAAATGTAACTTTTAATAAATACTATTTAAAAAATGGTAACCATTAGTAACCAAACAAAAAGGGACTCACAAGAAAAAACATCCATAGGAATGCCTAAATAAAACACATACCCCAGAGATCTATAACCCAATAATATTTGTCTCCGGGGAATCAGATCTCTTACCACACGAGATCTTTAGGTATACAATAAATACCCTTCAGTCCTATATTCCATATAAACAATATGTTCAATTTCCAAGCAATAAATTTTGTATTTTTTTCTGACAAAGAAAAATGGTCAAAATTATAAGAACAGTGCTTTCAGACCTCAGATAATGCAAAGAAAACAAGTTCATAATCTTTTAGAAACAACAATACTAATGTTTTAACTCAGGAAGAGTTCAGAAATCAATATTTTGTGGAATAACCATGATTTTTAATCACAGCTTTCATGCGTCTTGGCATGCTTTCCACCAGTCTATCACACTGCTTCTGGAGCAAAAATGTAAGCAGTTCTTCTTTGTTTGATGGCTTGTGTGACTATCTATCATCCTCTTGATTACATTCCAGAGGTTTTCAATGGGGTTCAGGTCTGGAGATTGGGCTGCCCATGACAGGGTTTTGGTGTGGTGGTCTCTTAATTTTTGCCAGAGCTGTATGTCCTCCATGCTGGTATATGTACTGTATCCCTCATCCTGGCCCAATCATGGTATATATATCTCCCATCTTGGTGTATGTCCCCTGTTCTGCCGCTGTTCTTTAATATATGGAAGAAAATAAACCATTATACTCACCAGGGGTGTACATAGTGGTCATGGAGCTCAATGGAAGAAGTATAAAGCACCCACTAAAGTCCTCTATATATAGTATAATAATCCCATAGTCCTCCATATAATGTACTGCACAGCTCATAGTCATCTATGTAGTATAATGAACAGCCCATAAGCATCCTTAAAGTATACAGAACCCATAGACATCCATGTAGTGCAATCCACAGCACATAATCATACATAAACTATAAAGCACCCCATAATTATCCAGAAAGTATAATGCACCCCTTTAGTCATTCATAAAGTATAATGCAACCCATAGTTGTTCATGTAGTATAATGCACTGCCCACAGTTGTTCAGAAAGTTTAATGCACACCATAGTCATCCATAAAGTATAATGCACCTCATGCTCAGGCATGAAGTATAATGCACCCCCATATTCATCCATATAGTATAATGCACAGCTCATAGTCATCCATAAAGTCTAATGCACACCATAGTCATCCATAAAGTATAAAGCACCCCATAATTATCCATAAAGTATAATGCACCCCTATAGTCATCCATAAATTATAATGCACCCCATAGTGAGGCGTAAAGAATAATGTACCCCTATAGTCATCCATGTACTGACTTTAAAAAATAATTAAATAAGTACTCATCTTTCCTTCAGTCCCCCGCCATGCACGTCCTCTTATGAAGTTGCCAACTGGCTTCGGCGTGCGACACGAGCGTATGACGTCACTGCCATGCGCCCCGTCATGTGCACAACAGCATCAGCTTCTGGCCTCTGATTGGCTAGCAGTGTTTATTGTGACCTAATTTGTCTGTATACCATAATACACTTCAACTGGATGTGTGTCTCAGGATGCACAGCCAGATACAGTTTTTGATGTTGTCGGCGGGCCCCTTACCCAGCCTGCTGCGACTGCAGTCATTACCTGCTGTTTTGTACCGTGTTAGCAAGTAGATAGAAAAATAATAAAGTTTTAGATTCTTCAGTGGTTGATACCCTTTAATGGCTTACTGAAAATATGGTAACAAAGAGAAAGCTTGCCAGGCTACTCTGGTCACTTCATACGGCATTGAAAAACACAAAATCTGAAGAGGCACATATGTATGCACAGCAGGACATAGAATAGTGCAGTAAATAAGGCAAGTGACGTGCAGGAGAACTATCAATGTGGGATGGGGAGAAAACAGTTGTGATTGTCATTGGAGTAGTTTATAGATAAAGAGTAAAGTTTTATTGTCCTGTGATTGAGGTCTGGTCCAGGGATGTGATGCCTCCAGGGGATCTCAGGAGCACATTCCTTAATTTATGCAAAAAGACATAAATCCTTGAGACACATTCATTCCTGCTCTGGATGTGTCAAAAACCATCATAAGTTTGTACTTCCAGACTCTTCTGTCTCTCTTGTATGTGAAGTTACCTTTCAATAGTAGCAATTTCTTGCCCATGGTGCTGTGATTAGAGCTACAAAATTCTTTGGCCACAGATAGAACTTGGAGAACTTTGAGGACCATCACAGCCATAAAATTACTGATGTAACTGTTTCTCTGTGCACTTTGGAGGTACTGCCTGCTATTGGCAAGCAACAGACTAGCATATGCTGTGGTTTGTCTGTGCAAACATGGACCAAAAATATGTGCATGCGAACAAATCCTAAGTGGCATGAACACTTGTAGAACAGAAAATTACACGGTTATATATCGTACCACACAAACCGAACAGATTGCATAGAAGTGTTCTAAAAGCATAACGGCACAGTATACGTTATATTAATAGCACGAGAACCTTTAAGATCTTTCAGAATTTTGTCTGTGGAACAGTGTCATGCCCCTGTACAAATCTTCACTTTATATGTCACCCTCTCACTGTCCTCGATCTGCCTGTGGGAAATGAAGGAACATTACTAATCTCCAGCAGGAGAGGAGATAACCTTAACAGAAGCCTGTTGGGCAGAAATGTCTTTGTTCACGCTCAATGATATAGTCACAATTTAGAGCTTGGCTTTAAGGAAAGTGCAGTGTAAATTTTGTCTGCCGCCTTTAAAAACCCAAAGGACTAATCATTCAACAGGCAACAGTCCAGGGGTAACTACCCTTTTTCTTACAGCACTTAGTATGGAGGGATTTACAGTTCAGTGCTATTAACAGAGGATAAAACTACTGAAGGGATAGAAAAGAAATGCATTGTGAAGCTGAGACTGGGAAATGTCAGTTAATTTACAGTATTTTACATTTTTTTGCAGCGATGGGATACAATTTATTATTTATTAAATCATTTTATTTCTTATCTTGTGCCCTGTATTAAAAAATAAAACCTTATAATGTGGACCAACATGTGAACAGTGTTCAAGTCATTCAAAATTCAAGCTGGGAACAAGAACTCGGTAGGAAAGGAGGTCTGTTATCTTAAAAAAACTAATTCTTATTCTCCATTATATTGAATGGAAGGAACTGACCTCGTGTATCTTACAACTCTCATTTATTGGTGGATTAATAGAATTCGATGCTCCATGTAATGTGATTTTATAACAAAGGTTGAATATGTTCAGGGGCGGTCACAAAAAGATATAGGAGAAAATTACCAGAACATCATAACATTAATTAAACAGGATTCTACACAAAATTTTTCATGTTGATCTGGAAACACGATGTAGTAGTTAGTGGCTGCTCTGTGAAATAAAGTTGTTGTTTTTTTAATTTTGCCGTTCCATTGCAGATATTTTAACAATCAAAATATTTGGTGCCTAATGAGTCAACGTCTAAGAGGATTTTATCAGTTTTCACTGAGGGCATGTACTTATTATCCCTTTATGAGTAGCTATCTGATAACACCCACTCCAGACTCAACAAAAGTTAACTCATCAGGTACCAACACTTTGATTGCTAATAGATCCGAAACGAAAAAGTGAATTTTAAAAAATTTTTTAATTCTACTCTGCAGACACTTTTACAATTACTATATATTGTTTGTCCATTTCAACCTGAAACATTTGGTCAAAGATCCTCTTTTAAGGGGCTGTCCACTACATGTACAACCCCTTCTAAATCCCAATGTTTGCGACCCGTAAATAATAATACTTTTACTCGCCTCTGGTGCCAACATCATCCCCATGATTTCTGTTGCCAATCAGTGCTGGCTTCCTCTCCTCTCTAGACATCAGCTCTCACTTCCACCAGATGTTTTAATTTGTCCAAAGGAAAGAAAGTGAAGCCGATGCTAACAATGTCACACAAGCTTCGAGAAAGCCAGTGCAAACACTGCTGGAATGACAACAGCACTGGAGGTGAGTATAAGTGCTATTATTTTACTGGGGGCAAACATAGGTATTCAGAAAAGGTTCTTTGAGTAGTAGACATACCTTTTAACTCATCTCTTGTGTAACTTATTCGGCTATGTTCAGTGCAACATTTAAGTATGATAACAAGTGCTTATCTTAAAGGCTTGTGGCATCTATCTATCTATCTATCTATCTATCTATCTATCTATCTATCTATCTCCTATCTATCTGTCTATCTATTGTAGTGCAGTAGGTTGGTGCAGTGTGAAGGAAAGGCAGTGACCACAGGAAAGTTCAAACAGATGCCTTTTAATGTCCAAAGAATACTTACAACTGGAGCTCAAAATATCCTCCAGATTGCAGCCGAGAAAACAAGATCCTTCGTAACTGGGATTAGTATCCGCAGGTGACTGCACTGCCATGTAATCGGTGATTTACTACACTAATTATACAGAGAGATTTGATGAGATAATCCAATGATTTTTTGTGTAGTTAACCTGTATTGCTAGTGGCTATTTTGATTACTGCCGCAATTCTTCTTCACTGTACGTGGTACTAGGATGTTGTCTGTCACCTTTTAATTGTGTCCTTATTTACATATTTATGATTGCCATTTAACATGGTTTTTTAAAAAAATTTCTAATAAAATTCTTCAGTATTTTATTTTGCATAGGGACTCCAAGGCCCACTTAATCGTCAAGCACTCCTTCTCCAATACACTATCATTTTTCTCATCCAGGGTCAGTTTTCTGCTCAAGTAGGTGACTGGATGCTCATCCCCATTCACCTCTTGCAACAGCACCACTCCTAGGCCTACCTTTGAGGCTTCTGCTTGCATGATGAAGGTTTTCTTGAAGTTGGTGCTCATGAGGACTGGCTGTCCACGCAACACCGACTTCAGGGACTGGAATGCTTCCTCCGCTTGAGGATTCCACCGGACCATCACCGACTTCTTACCTTTTAACAGGCCAGTTAGGGGTGCCGATTTCCCAGCGATATTGGGTACAAACCAGCAGTAGTACCAATGAGGCCAAGGAATGCACTCATGTGTTTGGTACTTAATGACTTGAGCCAGTTTTGAATGGCCTCAATCTTGTTTACTTGGTGTTTGATAACCCCGCTGCCAATCAAGTAACCAGGCTTCCGTGAGTCCTATCACACATTTCTTTGTTTTTTCTGTTAACCCCACGATTCTAAGAGGCTCCAGCACTGCTTGAACCTGGGATAGGTTAGTTTTCCAATCTGCACTAAAGATGACTATGTCATCTAAATATGCCAATGTGTATTTCTAATGGTGCTCTAACACTATGTCCATCAGCCTCTGGAATGTGGCCAGAGCACCATGTACCCCAAAAGGCAAGACAACATATTGATGGAGACCCTCTGGAATTATAAAAGTGGTCTTTTCTTTTGCCGACCTTTGCCAGTAACCTTTGGTGAGATCGGGTGTGGTGAAGTACTGGGCCTCCCCCAGTCTCTCAATCAGCTCGTCCACCAGGTCAAATTTTTACATCTCATTTAATTTTCTGAAGACATTACAAAAGCATAATGACCCGTATGACTTTGGAGTTAGCACAATGGGGCTAGCCCACATCTCGGACACCTCAATGACTCCCAACTGAAGCATTTGCTTCACTTCAGCCATGATGGCTTGCTTCCGAGGCTTCTGGTACTTGGTACGGTTCCATCCATACCCTTACCCAGGGCTTGATGACAATGTCATGCTGTATCACCGAGGTCCACCCCGGCAGCTCTGAGAATATATCCGCATTCTGTTGCACCAGGACCCGAGCCTCCTGTCGCTGCTGTTTGGTGAGAGCGTCATGTATTTTAACCTAACCTCGGCTGTGTCCTTGGCTGGTTCCAGAGTGTTCCCCGTGGGTATGACTGTAGTCACCTCCATAACCAGACATTCACGATCTTTTCAGGCTTTTAGCAGATTATGATGGTACGGTTGCTCTGGTTTCATTTTCCCGAGTTTGTACACCCTATAGTTCACTTCTCCAACTTTCCCACGTATCTCATATGGCCCTCTCACAGCAGCAGCTGCAGTTCCAGCAGCATCAAGAGCAGCAGCTGCAGTTTCAGCGGCAACAACAAGAGCACTGGCAGCAGGAGCAGAAGTATCGGCAGCAGGAGCAACTCCAATTGCTGCAGCACAATCACCAGCAGAAAACGAATGAGCTGATCCTGCAACAGATTGCAGCTCTGCAAGAAGCTCCCTCATCCACTATCCCAATCCTTTCTGAGGCCCGGTACACAGTCCGGACAGCGTTGAGGAAGATGAGTCCTGAGGACAATATGGAAGCATTCCTCACCATGTTCAAGCACACAGCAGAGTGGAACAGCTTGCTGATGTCACAGTGGACTGAAGTGGTGGCCCCCTTCCTGACCGGAGATGCCCAAAAGGCCTACCTGGACCTCAGTCAGGAGGATGCTGAGACATTAACTCCTTTCCAGATGGTAGAGATGGTGGTAGTCGACCGGCAGGAGAGGGCATTGCCAGCAGCCATACAGTGTTGGGTGGGACAAGGGGAACCAGGCACTCTGAACCAGGTGGTTGGACTGGTTGAGCGGCATACAGCCACTCAGGACTTTATACGGGAGACTGCTTCACTTTGGCTGTCACGTAAGGTCCCGCTAGCCCAGGAGTCTGGGAAAAGTCCACAACCCTCCACTGGGGCCAATCCAGACCAAGCCCATACTGAGGGGTATCCTGAAGGGAGAATGACAAGGTCCTCTTCTCGTGCCACAGCTATTAAATGTTGGCGGTGCCAAGGGCCGAGACATGTGGCTGCCAATGGCCCACATTCTCCACCATATGTAGTGCAGCAGGGTTGGTGCAGTGTAACAGACAGGCAGTAACCACAGGAAAGTTCACCGCCTTGTACGCTGAAGGGTGCCAGGCCTTTTGTCTCTGCTTAGCTCTGTGTTGCTTAACACAGGGTTGTCTATGCAGAGCCTTCAGCTCTGCACACTTTCAAAACCAAACTGAGACTCCAAACCCTTTGCTGCAGGGGTTTTAACAAGGAACCTGTGGCTCTAGACCACATGGAAAACCCGGCCGGGAAGGAACGGACTGCCCCACTACCATCCTGGAGTCCATTTAAAAAATAAAAGCCCATAGCAGGTTTTCCTAAATCTGCCATGGGCAAATAGCTTGCCCAGGGCCAACACATACGTTTCTTTTGGATTGCAATCACAGCAGTACCAGAGACTTCAATGCACTCCAGCAGCCTCAATACGCTTCTTTGGGAGACACATAGTGACTCTCACATATAACACCGGTCACTGCCTCACACTGTCTATCTATCTATTTATCTATCTATCTATCTATCTATCTATCTATCGATCATCTTTCTATATGTCAATCTATCTATCTATCATCTATCTACCTATTATCTTTCTATGTATCAATCTATCTTTCTATTTATCTATCTATTATCTATTTAGCTATCTATCTGTTATCTATCTATCTATATATCTATATATCTATCCATCCATATCTATGTATCTATGTATCTCCACTATGATTTTCTCTCTCCTACAACAATGATTGCATGGTAGCTTTTATTTAATGAAGAATCATATCTGGATGTGGCATCATACCGCGCATGAGATGAAAGGCTGCCCTTGTTACATTACAAGCCAGATAACATTCACAGTATTACAGTTATTTATGTGTAAATAAAAATATTCTTTATATCTCACAGCAGGGATAATACCTCCAGACACAAAACATTTTTGAAAATGTAATCAATTTTCCATTCCATTTTTTGCTTCAGATCTTCTAAACACTGCCCAAAATGCACTCAATTTACATTTCCTCCTGCGACAACAAGAAGGGGGGGGGGGCAATTTTATCAGATGCTGTTCAGCATAAACCAGCTGCATTCCTGATCCATTGGAAGTTAGATACACTATAGCAGCACCTGTGAATGTCAGATAAAACAAGCCAGATGTGAATATTTAGCTAAGACATTGTAAGTCTCACTCAAAGTACACCTCTAGGATATTGATTGATCTTGCTTAAGAAGCAACCTCCTGCTTACTGTCTGCAGGCTGCTCTATGCACTTGTTTGGGTTTGTGCAGGATTATTGTAGACTTGTATTGTCTTACAATATGTTCTAGCTTAACTTGAATGTGGATCAAATGCAGCAAAGACAAGGCTATAAAAATAAAATGACTTCTTTTTAATGGGCACCTGTGTTTTTCTGTTCTATAGCATGCAATACAGATACATAAACCAGATATATTCCGCTCTATGAGACAGTGGTTTTGTTCCAGACTTGTCCACCCTTACCTTTCTGCTACTTTGTCATGGATTTCAATTTCTTATTAAAGCACCACTCCAGCATTTTTTTATTGCAGCACTGTAGTGATATTTACCAGCTGCCATCTTCAGCTGTTCCCGACACTGCTCCGGTCCTTTTGACCGCAACTTCTAACTGCCCACAAGTCAACGGTAACGGTCACAAGCTCTCAGTGTTCTAACTCTGATAGACTTACATTGAGTTGAAACTTGTTTCTCCCCCAGCAAACACTGTAGTGATGCGGCAGGTCACAAACTGCTGGAGAAAGACTGGAGCAGCGTTGATAAAAGATGATGAACGTGATTGATAGGTATATTACTAGGGACAGGAAATTTAGACTGGCAGCACCACTCCAGCTCTCAATAAAAAAAAGTGTAGGAGTGTTGCTTTAACCCCTTTCCACCATCAGATGGGATAATACGTTCGATGGCAGATCCCCATGCGGGCTCCGGCGGTGAGCCCCCACCAAAGTCAGGACATGTCAGCTGTTTTGCACAGCTGACATGCGCCTGCTATAGAGGCGGGAGGAATCGCGATCCACCCACCGATATTAATTGGTTAAATGCCACTGTCAAACATTAACAGCGGCATTTAATAAGCGCTGCAGGCCATCTGGCTGGAAATGCATGCACCGGTGACCCCGTCACATGATTGGGGGTCATCGGTGCATTGGCATAACAACCAGAGGTCTCCTGAATACCTCTCTGGTTGTTGATGCATGATTGCTGTTAGCGCCACCCTGTGGTCAGCACTCATAGCAATGCTGTAATTCTACTAAATAGGGGCGATCTGAGCCAATCAAGTTGTGGCAGCTTCTCGACTCCCATGAAGACTATTGAAGCATGGCAAAAGTACAAAAAAAAGTTTTAAAAAATATGACAAATATAAAAAAAATAAAATTTCAAATCACTCCCCTTTTGCCCCATTCAAAATGAAACAATAAAAAAAATCAAACCTACACATATTTGTTATTGCCGGGGTCAGAATTGCCTGATCTATCAATAAAAAAAATTAACCTGATCGCTAAACGGCGTAACGAGAAAAAATTCCAATCGCCAGAATTATGTTTTTTGGTCATTGCATTAAAATGCAATAATGGGTGATCAAAAGAACATATCTGCACTAAAATATTATACTTAAAAACATCAGCTCAGCATGCAAAAAATAAGCCCTCACCTGACCCCAGATCACGAAAAATGGAGACGCTACGGGTCTCGGAAAATTGAGCAATTTTTTTTTTTTAGCAAAGTTTGGAATTTATTTTCACCACTTACAAAAAAATAACCTATATATGTTTTGTGTCTATGAACTCATAATGACCTGGAAAATCATAATGGCAGGTCAGTTTTAGCATTTAGTGAACTTAGCAAAAAAGCCAAACAAAAAACAAGTGTGGGTTTGCACTTTTTTTTGCAATTTCACCGCACGGATTTTTTTTTCCCTTTTTCTAGTAAACAACATGCTAAAACCAATTGAGTTGTCCAAAAGTACAACTTGTCCGGCAAAAAATAAGCCGTCACATGGCCATATTGACAGAAAAATAAAAAAGTTATGGCTCTGGGAAGGAGGGGAGCGAAAAACGAAAACGCAAAACTGAAAAAACCTCCAGGGATTAAGGGGTTAAACAAATGAAATGTATTAGCATAGCATTCTAGCAAGTCCAGTCTGCAATTCCCATCAGAACCAATGTGCAGCCAAATTTAGACACATATCACATAAACAACTCCAGACAGAGTATCATGAATTCATGCCTTTTCTTCAAAGTTATTCATCTTGTGTCGCTCATCTTGGGATATATATATCGAACCAAGAGGAAAAGAAAGGAGGGATAACAGACTATGGCCCCAATTCAGCAAGACCAGTGACTTTCTTGCTATTCTTGATGGTCTATTCAGATGCTTCTGATTCATGAAAAGGTGCATGCCACTTAATGCACCTGGGGCATCTGACAAGATGCATGCATCTCCAAATGCTATGGCAGAAATCTTACTCCAGTCCCTGACTAGAGTAAGATTTATGGCACAAGGAATGCCACAGCTTGCTATGAATCAGATGAGCTGCGGCGTCACACCCCCTCTGCACCCCCGTCCCACCCTAGCTCTACTTATTATGGCAAAGCTGGTAGAAACTGGCATTACATTTCCAAAACTCACAAAATATGACAACATTGTGAGGCTTTTCAAAGAAATTTACAACAGAATTCTGGAAAAGTTGCTTTGATGATTTGGGGCCTATGAGATAGATGCTGAGACAGTAGCAAAAGAGGAATGTTGGATAAACAGAAGATGCACTAGTTAAGCTCCGCTAGTAACACCCCCTCCAAAGACAGAATCTATACTCCAATTACATAGACACAGAGCATGGATGTTGCAGAAACCTGTACAAAGTTAGAGGTTTGGATGCAATTTCAATCACATTTTGAACAGAAAATGTCAAATTACTTACTAAAGTGATTTACAAACTTTCACAACTTAATACAAAAGAATGAAACTTTAGTTACTCTATAAAATGTAAACAATAACATATTAATATATGGCATATGTTTTGTATTTCTCCAGAATCCGCGCCACTCTTTTCCTTAGGCTTTGCTTGGCTTTGGAGCTTAGCTCTATTCCTGTGAAAGATTTTCTACTCTCAGACAACCCCTTTCAAACAACTGACCAAGTTTGAGAAGTCTCAGAAATGTGACTTTAATGCACATTCTATCCAATATTTCACACCGATCAAAACTATATACATTGGAGACTCAGGACTGCAGTACAGAACATTAATAATATGTATAGCACTGAAAATATTTCCAGCAAGTATGACAGGTGTGCGGGAATATTCCTTTCACAAAGACCTGTCACGGCACAAAACACCTGGTAGACTTATTATATGCATGAAAACAATGAAATGCATCTCACAGTTCCATTGTGTAATACTCACCCTTTGGATACGTTCTGTCACGATGTATGACAACTCAGACCCGGTACACAGCTGCACTTTATTAAGCTACCCTTCATAGACAGAAAATGTACCAACTAACAAAGAAAAAAGAATTAAAAAAGACTGGTGTATTTTATTTTCTGAACATAACTAAGTATTTAATGTGAAAATGAGGAACAGCATAATCTTCATATTGTATTTGAAACTGAAATTATTGCAATTATAAAGTTATCTGCACTTTTTGTTATAAATGGCCTATAATGCTTACAATGGCTTTTATTTAATTGGGTTTAGAGGATTAGTAAAACATGGCTGCTTTCCTCCAAAAATAAATCCACAGTTTTTATGTAGTATTGTAGGTCTTATCTACTCAAACACAAATATAGAGCTGTTTCAGAAACTGATCAACTCCTTTAAATGATATTTTCACTTGTGAGATCACATTTATGAAGACTTTGGGTGGTTTGCATGTTAATGACCGTGCAAAATTTGCAATTTTCCAACTTTGAATTTTTATGCTGTTAAATCACACAGATACAGTACAGACCAAAAGTTTGGACACACCTTCTCATTTAAAGATTTTTCTGTATTTTCATGACTATGAAAATTGTACATTCACACTGAGGGCATCAAAACTATGAATTAACACATGTGAAATTATATACTTAACAAAAAAGTGTGAAATAACTGAAATTAAGTTTTTATTCTAGGTTCTTCAAAGTAGCCACCTTTTGCTTTGATGACTGCTTTGCACACTCTTGGCATTCTCTTGATGAGCTTCAAGAGGTAGTCACCGGGAATGGTTTTCACTTCACAGGTGTGCCCTGTCAGATTTAATAAGTGGGATTTGTTGCCTTAGAAATGGTGTTGGGACCATCAGTTGTGTTGTGCAGAAGTCTGGTGGATACACAGCTGATAGTCCTACTGAATAGACTGTTAGAATTTGAATTATGGCAAGAAAAAAGCAGCTAAGTAAAGAAAAACGAGTGCCTATCATTACTTTAAGAAATGAAGGTCAGTCAGTCCAAAAAATTGGGAAAACTTTGAAAGCGTCCCCAACTGCAGTGGCAAAAACCATCAAGTGCTACAAAGAAACTGGCTCACATGAGGACCGCCCCAGGAAAGGAAGACCAAGAGTCACCTCTGCTTCTGAGGATAAGTTTATCTGAGTCACCAGCCTCAGAAATCGCAGGTTAACAGCAGCTCAGATTAGAGACCAGGACAATGCCACACAGAGTTTTATCAGTAGACACATCTCTACAACAACTGTTAAGAGGAGACTTTGTGCAGCAGGCCTTCATGGTAAAATAGCTGCTAGGAAACCACTGCTAAGGACAGGCAACAAGCAGAAGAGACTTGTTTGGACTAAAAAACACAAGGAATGGACATTAGACCAGTGGAAATCTGTGCTTTGGTCTGATGAGTCCAAATTTGAGATTTTTGATTCCAACCACCGTGTCTTTGTGTGATGCAGAAAAGGTGAATGGATGGACTCTACATGCCTGGTTCCCACCGTGAAGCATGGAGGAGGAGGTGTGATGGTGTGGGGGTGCTTTGCTGGTGACACTGTTGGGGATTTATTCAAAATTGAAGGCATACTGAACCAGCATGGCTACCACAGCATCTTGCTATTACATCTGGTTTGCGTTTAGTTAGACCATCATTTATTTTTCAATAGAACAATGACCCCAAACACACCTCCAGGCTGTGTAAGGGCTATTTGACCAAGATGGAGAGTGATGGGGTGCTATACCAGATGACCTGGCCTCCACAGTCACCAGACCTGAACCCGATCGAGATGGTTTGGGGTGAGCTGGACCGAAGAGTGAAGGCAAAAGGGCCAGCAAGTGCTAATCATCTTTAGGAACTCCTTCAAGATTGTTGGAAGACCATTCCCGGTGACTACCTCTTGAAGCTCATAAAGAGAATGCCAAGACTGTACAAAGCAGTCATTAAAGCAAAAGGTGGCTACTTTGAAGAACTTAGAATATAAGACATAATTTCAGTTGTTTCACACTTTTTTGTTAAGTATATAATTCCACATGTGTTAATTAATAGTTTTGATGCCTTCAGTGTGAATGTACAATTTTCATAGTCATGAAAATACAGAAAAATCTTAAATGAGAAGGTGAGTCCAAACTTTTGGTCTGTACTGTATGTCACACAAAATACTTAATAAGTAACATTTTCCACATGTCTACTTTACATCAGCACAATTTTGGAACCAAATTGTTTTTTTAGGGAGTTATAAGGGTTAAAATTTGACCAGCGATTTCTAATTTTTACAACACCAATTTTTGAGGGATCACATCACATTTGATTTTTGGAATGTTTAAAAAAAAATGAACATTTAACTTTTTTCACCAAAAAGGTACTTCAGATCCAATTTGTTTTATTTTACCAAGGGTAACAGGAGAAATTGGACTCTAAAAGTCGTTGTGCAATTTGTCCTGAGTATGCTGAAACCTCATATATGCATGTAAACCACTGTTTGGGTGCATGGCAGAGCTCAGAAGGGAAGGAGTGGCGTTTGACTTTTCACTGCAAAATTGGCTGGAATTGAGATTGGACCCCATGTCGTGTTTGGCGAGCCCCTGATGTGTCTAAACAGTGGAAACCCCCACAAGTGACACCATTTTGAAAAGTAGACCCCCTAAGGAACTTATCTAGATGTGTGGTGAGCACTTTGAACCCCAAGTGCTTCACAGAAGTTTATAATGTAGAGCCGTAAAAACAAAAAATCTTTTTTTTCCCAAAAATGATATTTTTTTCCCAAGAATAACAGGAGAAATTGGACCCCAAAAGTTGTTCTGCAATTTGTCCTGAGTATGCTGATACACCATATGTGGGAGTAAACCACTGTTTGGGTGCATTGCATAGCTTGCAAGAGAAGGAGCGCTGTTTGACTTTTCAATGCAAAATTGGCTGGAATTGAGATCAGATGCCATGTCACGTTTGGAGAGCCCCTGATGTGCCTAAACAGTGGAAACCCTCCAATTGTAACTCCAACCCTAAACCCAACCCAAAACCACACCCCTAACCTAACACACCCCTAACCCTAATCCCAATCGTAACTAGTGTTGAGCATTCCGATACCGCAAGTATCGGGTATCGGCCGATACTTGCGGTATCGGAATTCCGATACCGAGTTCCGATACTTTTGTGGTATCGGGAATCGGTATCGGATCCATATTAATGTGTAAAATAAAGAATTAAAATAAAAAATATTGATATACTCACCTCTCCGGAGGCCCCTGCACCTTACCGCTGTTAACCGGCAGCCTTATTTGCTTAAAATGAGCGCGTTTAGGGCCTTCCATGATGTCACGGCTTCTGATTGGTCGCGTGCCGCTCATGTGGCCGCCACGCGACCAATCACAAGCCGCGATGTCATTCTCAGGTCCTAAATTCCTAATTCTAGGAATTTAGGACCTGAGAATGACGTCGCGGCTTGTGATTTGTCGCGTGGCGGTCACATGAGCGGCACGCGACCAATCAGAAGCCGTGACGTCATGGAAGGCCCTAAACGCGCTCATTTTAAGCAAAGAAGGCTGCCGGTTAACAGCGGTAAGGTGCAGGGGTCTCCGGAGAGGTGAGTATATCAATATTTTTTATTTTAATTCTTTATTTTACACATTAATATGGATCCCAGGGCCTGAAGGAGAGTTTCCTCTCCTTCAGACCCTGGGAACCATCAGGATACCTTCCGATACTTGGTGTCCCATTGACTTGTATTGGTATCGGGTATCGGTATCGGCGATATCTGATACTTTTCGGGTATCGGCCGATACTATCCGATACCGATACTTTCAAGTATCGGACGGTATCGCTCAACACTAATCGTAACCTAACCCTAACTTTAGCCCCAACCCTTACCCTAAGTTTAGCCCCAACCCTAACTTTAGCCTCAGCCCTAACCCAACTTTAGCCTCAAGTCAAACACTAACTTTAGCCCCAACCCTAACCCAAACCCCACCCTAACCCTGATGCGAAAATGGAAATAAGTACATTTTTTTGTTATTATTTTTCCTTAACAAAGGGGGTGATAAAGGGGATTTGATTTACTATTCATAGCAGTTGTTATAGCGGGTTTTTATGTTTGGCAGCTGTCACACTCTAAAAACGCTTTTTGTTGTAAAAAATAGTTTTTGCATCACCACATTTTGAAAGCTATAATTTTTCCATATTTTGGCCAACAGAGTCATGTGAGGTCTTGTTTTTTGTGGGATGAGTTGACGTTTTTATTGGTACCATTTTCGGGCACATTACTTTTTTATTGCTGTTTATTCTGATTTTTGGGTGGCAGAATGAACAAAAACCAGCAATTCGTGAATTTCTTTGGGGGGGGGGCATTCACACCGTTCCGCATGTGGTAAAATTGATAAGGCAGTTCTATTATTCGGGTCAGTACAATAAATGCGATACCTCATTTATATATTTTTTGGCGCTTTTTTTCTCTGAAACACCTCAATGTTTCAGAGTTAAACATACATGGTGCTTCTCACAAAATTAGAATATCATCAAAAAGTTAATTTATTTCAGTTCTTCAATACAAAAATTTAAACTTAAACGTTATATAGAGTCATTACAAACAGACTGATCTATTTAAAGTGTTTATTTCTGTTAATGTTGATGAGTATGGCTTAATTACAATGAAAACCCAAAAGTCATTATCTCAGTAATTAGAATAATTAACAAAAAACACCTGCAAAGGTATTTAAAAAGGTCCCTTAGTCTGTTTCAGTAGGCTCTACAATCATGTGAAAGACTGCTGACTTGACAGATGTCCAGAAAGCAGTCATTGACACACTCCACAAGGAAGATAAGCCACAAAAGGTCATTGCTAAAGAAGCTGGCTGTTCACAAAGTGCTGTATCCAAACATATTAATGGAAAGTTGAGTGGAAGGAAAAGGTAGAAAAAGGTGCACAAGCAACGGGATAACCGCAGCCTTGAAAGGATTGTTAAGAAAAGGCCCTTCAAAAATTTGGGGGAGATTCACAAAGAGTGGACTGCTGCAAGAGTCATTGCTTCAAGAATAACCACACACAGACGTATCCAGGACATGGGCTACAAGTGTCGCATTCCTTATGACATGCCACTCATTACCAATACACAGCGCCAGAAGCGTCTTACATAGTTATTAAGGTTGAAGGAAGACTGTAAGTCCATCTAGTTCAACCCATAGCCTAACCTAACATGCCCTAACATGTTGATCCAGAGGAAGGCAAAAAAAACCCATGTGGCAAAGAGTAACTCCACCATGGGGAAAAAAATTCCTTCCCGACTCCACATACGGCAATCAGACTAGTTCCCTGGATCAACGCCTTATCAAGGAATCTAGTGTATATTGTTATGACCCCAATGGCGAGGGTCTCAGAGATATCAGCAAGTCTGCGAAGCACAAAAATCGAGCTCATAGGGCAGTGGTAACTGGGTTGACCATATATCTACTCCTAACGCCAACACTAGAAGTAGCCGGGGAACATGCCTACGTTGGTCGCTAGATGTCTCGCGCCAGCCGGAGAGCTAACTACCCCTAGAAGAGGAAAACAAAGACCTCTCTTGCCTCCAGAGAAAAGACCCCAAAAGTAGGATACAAGCCCCCCACAAATAATAACGGTGAGGTAAGAGGAAATGACAAACACAGAGATGAACTAGATTTTAGCAAAGAGAGGCCCACTTACTAATAGCAGAATGTAGTAAGATAACTTATATGGTCAACAAAAACCCTATCAAAATCCACGCTGGAGATTCAAGAACCCCCGAACCGTCTAACGGCCCGGGGGAGAACACCAGCCACCCTAGAGCTTCCAGCAAGGTCAGAAAACAGATTATATACAAGCTGGACAAAAAAAATGCAAACAAAAACAAAGAGCAAAAAGCAAGGAAGCAGACTTAGCTTAATCAAGCAGGAACCAGGATCAGTAGACAAGAGCACTACAGATTAGCTCTGATATCAACGTTGCCAGGCATTGAACTGAAGGTCCAGGGAGCTTATATAGCAACACCCCTGACCTAACGACCCAGGTGAGCATACAAGGGATGAATGACATACCCAGAGTAAAATCACTAGTAGCCACTAGAGGGAGCCAAAAGGTAAATTCACAACAGTACCCCCCCCTTAGTGAGGGGTCACCGAACCCTCACCAAGACCACCAGGGCGATCAGGATGAGCGGTGTGAAAGGCACGAACTAAATCGGCCGCATGCACATCAGAGGCGACCACCCAGGAATTATCCTCCTGACCATAGCCCTTCCACTTGACCAGGTACTGAAGCCTCTGCCTGGAGAGACGAGAATCTAAGATCTTCTCCACCACGTACTCCAACTCGCCCTCAACCAACACCGGAGCAGGAGGCTCAGCAGAAGGAACCACAGGCACAACGTACCGCCGCAACAAGGACCTATGAAATACGTTGTGAATGGCAAACGACACCGGAAGATCCAGGCAAAAGGATACAGGATTAATGATTTCCAATATCTTGTAAGGACCAATGAAGCGAGGCTTAAATTTGGGAGAGGAGACCTTCATAGGAACAAATCGAGAAGACAGCCATACCAAATCCCCAACGCGAAGTCGGGGACCCACACCGCGGCGGCGGTTGGCAAAACGCTGAGCCTTCTCCTGTGACAACTTCAAGTTGTCCACCACATGACTCCAGATCCGCTGCAACCTATCCACCACGGAATCCACCCCAGGACAGTCAGAAGGCTCCACATGTCCCAAGGAAAAACGAGGATGGAAACCAGAGTTGCAGAAAAATGGTGAAACCAAGGTGGCGGAACTAGCCCGATTATTAAGGGCAAATTCAGCCAACGGCAAGAAGGTCACCCAATCATCCTGATCAGAAGAGACAAAACACCTCAAATAAGCCTCCAGAGTCTGATTAGTTCGCTCCGTTTGTCCGTTAGTCTGGGGATGGAAAGCGGACGAAAATGACAAATCAATGCCCATCCTACCACAAAAGGATCGCCAGAACCTGGAAACAAACTGGGATCCTCTGTCCGACACAATATTCTCAGGAATGCCGTGCAAACGAACCACGTTCTGGAAGAACACAGGAACCAGATCAGAAGAGGAAGGCAGCTTAGGCAAAGGAACCAGATGGACCATCTTGGAGAAACGATCACATATCACCCAGATGACAGACATGCCCTGAGACACCGGAAGATCCGAAATGAAATCCATAGAGATGTGTGTCCAAGGTCTCTTCGGGACAGGCAAGGGCAAGAGCAACCCGCTGGCACGAGAACAGCAAGGCTTAGCTCGAGCACAAGTACCGCAGGACTGCACAAATGACCGCACGTCCCTTGACAAGGAAGGCCACCAAAAGGACCTGGCCACCAGATCTCTGGTGCCAAAAATTCCCGGGTGCCCTGCCAACACTGAGGAATGAACCTCGGAAATGACTCTGCTGGTCCATCTAGCAGGCACAAACAATCTGTCAGGTGGACAAGAGTCAGGCCTACCAGCCTGAAATCTCTGTAACACACGTCGCAGATCTGGAGAAATAGCTGACACGATAACTCCTTCCTTAAGAATACCCACAGGTTCAGCGACTCAAGGAGCATCAGGCACAAAGCTCCTAGACAGAGCATCGGCCTTCACATTCTTAGAACCTGGTAAATACGAGACCACAAAGTCAAAACGGGAGAAAAACAATGACCAGCGGGCCTGTCTAGGATTCAGGCGCTTAGCAGACTCGAGATACATCAGATTTTTGTGATCAGTCAAGACCACCACACGATGCTTAGCACCCTCGAGCCAATGACGCCACTCCTCAAATGCCCACTTCATGGCCAACAACTCCCGATTGCCCACATCATAATTTCGCTCTGCCGGCGAAAACTTCCTAGAGAAAAAGGCACAAGGTCTCATAGTAGAGCAACCAGGGCCTCTCTGTGACAAAACGGCCCCTGCCCCAATCTCCGAAGCATCCACCTCAACCTGAAAGGGAAGTGAGACGTCAGGCTGGCACAAAACAGGCGCCGAAGTAAACCGGCGTTTCAACTCCTGGAAAGCCTCCACGGCAGCAGGAGCCCAGTTAGCTACATCAGAGCCTTTCTTGGTCATATCCGTCAGCGGTTTAACAACGCTAGAGAAATTTGCGATAAAACGACGGTAGAAGTTAGCAAAACCCAAGAACTTCTGAAGACTCTTAACTGACGAGGGTTGAGTCCAATCATGAATAGCTTGGACCTTGACTGGATCCATCTCCACAGCAGAAGGGGAAAAAATGAACCCCAAAAAGGGAACCTTCTGTACACCAAAGAGACACTTTGAGCCTTTTACAAACAAAGAATTTTCACGCAAAATCTCAAAAACCATCCTGACCTGCTCCACATGCGAGTCCCAATCATCAGAGAAAACCAGAATATCATCCAGATAAACAATCAAAAATTTATCCAGATACTTCCGGAAAATGTCAAGCATGAAGGACTGAAAAACGGAAGGTGCATTAGAGAGCCCAAATGGCATCACCAGGTACTCAAAATGACCTTCAGGCGTATTGAATGCGGTTTTCCATTCATCGCCCTGCCTAATGCGCACAAGGTTGTACGCACCACGAAGGTCTATCTTGGTGAACCACCTGGCACCTTTAATCCAGGCAAACAAATCTGACAGCAGCGGCAAAGGATACTGAAATTTGACAGTGATCTTATTTAAAAGCCGATAGTCAATACAAGGCCTCAAAGATCCGTCCTTTTTGGCCACAAAAAAGAATCCCGCACCAAGAGGGGAAGAAGAAGGACGGATATGCCCCTTCTCAAGAGACTCCTTGATATATGAACGCATCGCGGTATGTTCAGGTACCGACAGATTAAACAGTCTCCCCTTAGGAAACTTACTGCCAGGAATCAAATCTATTGCACAGTCACATTCCCTATGAGGAGGCAGTGCACTGGACTTAGACTCACTGAAGACATCCTGATAATCAGACAAATTCGCCGGAACTTCTGAAGGCGTAGAAGAAGCAATAGACAAGGGCAGGGAATCTCCATGAATTCCATGGCAGCCCCAACTTGACACTGACATAGCCTTCCAGTCCAAGACTGGATTATGGGTCTGTAACCATGGCAAACCCAAAACAACCAAATCATGCATTTTATGCAGAACAAGAAAACGTATTACCTCCCGATGTTCGGGAGTCATGCACATGGTAACCTGTGTCCAAAACTGCGGTTTATTTTTTGCCAATGGCGTAGAATCAATACCCCTAAGAGGGATAGGATTTTCCAATGGCTCAAGAACAAATCCGCAGCGCTTGGCAAATGACAGATCCATAAGGCTCAGGGCAGCACCTGAGTCCACAAACGCCATGACAGGATACGATGACAGTGAGCAAATCAAAGTTACAGATAGAATAAATTTAGGTTGCAAATTACCAATGGCGACCGGACTAACAATCTTAGTAAGACGTTTAGAGCATGCTGAGATAACATGTGTAGAATCACCACAGTAGTAACACAAGCCATTCTGGCGTCTATGAATTTTCCGCTCATTTCTAGTCAGGATTCTATCACATTGCATTAAATCAGGTGCCTGTTCAGACAACACCATGAGGGAATTTGCGGTTTTGCGCTCCCGCAACCGCCGGTCGATTTGAATAGCCAGGGCCATAGAATCATTCAGACCTGTGGGAATGGGAAAACCCACCATCACATTCTTAATGGCTTCAGAAAGGCCATTTCTAAAATTAGCAGCCAATGCACACTCGTTCCACTGGGTCAGCACGGACCATTTCCGAAATTTTTGGCAATACACTTCAGCCTCGTCCTGGCCCTGAGACATAGCCAGCAAGGCTTTTTCTGCCTGAATCTCAAGATTGGGTTCCTCATAAAGCAAACCAAGCGCCAGAAAAAACGCATCAATGTCAGCCAATGCCGGATCTCCTGGCGCCAGCGAGAAGGCCCAATCCTGAGGGTCGCCCCGTAAAAAAGAAATAACAATTTTTACTTGCTGAGCGGAGTCTCCAGATGAACAGGGTCTCAGACACAAAAACAATTTACAATTATTCCTGAAATTTCTAAATTTAAATCGGTCTCCGGAAAACAGTTCAGGAATCGGAATCTTAGGTTCTGACTTAGGATTTCTGGTAACATAATCTTGTATGCCCTGCACACGAGCAGCAAGCTGGTCCACACTTGTAATCAAGGTCTGGACATTCATGTCTGCAGCAAACACAAGCCACTCAGAGGTAAAGGGGAAAAGAAAAAAAAAATGAGAGAGAGGAAAAAAAACTCAGAATTTTCTTTCTTATAATCCCGCTTCTGCAATGCATTTAACATTTAATACTGGCCTGGCAAACTGTTATGACCCCAATGGCGAGGGTCTCAGAGATATCAGCAAGTCTGCGAAGCACAAAAATCGAGCTCATAGGGCAGTGGTAACTGGGTTGACCATATATCTACTCCTAACGCCAACACTAGAAGTAGCCGGGGAACATGCCTACGTTGGTCGCTAGATGTCTCGCGCCAGCCGGAGAGCTAACTACCCCTAGAAGAGGAAAACAAAGACCTCTCTTGCCTCCAGAGAAAAGACCCCAAAAGTAGGATACAAGCCCCCCACAAATAATAACGGTGAGGTAAGAGGAAATGACAAACACAGAGATGAACTAGATTTTAGCAAAGAGAGGCCCACTTACTAATAGCAGAATGTAGTAAGATAACTTATATGGTCAACAAAAACCCTATCAAAATCCACGCTGGAGATTCAAGTACCCCCGAACCGTCTAATGGCCCGGGGGGAGAACACCAGCCACCCTAGAGCTTCCAGCAAGGTCAGAAAACAGATTATATACAAGCTGGACAAAAAAAATGCAAACAAAAACAAAGAGCAAAAAGCAAGGAAGCAGACTTAGCTTAATCAAGCAGGAACCAGGATCAGTAGACAAGAGCACTACAGATTAGCTCTGATATCAACGTTGCCAGGCATTGAACTGAAGGTCCAGGGAGCTTATATAGCAACACCCCTGACCTAACGACCCAGGTGAGCATACAAGGGATGAATGACATACCCAGAGTAAAATCACTAGTAGCCACTAGAGGGAGCCAAAAGGTAAATTCACAACAGTATATACCCTGTAACATTATACTTTTCCAGAAAGGTATCCAGTCCCCTCTTAAATTTAATTAATGAATCACTCATTACAACATCATACGGCAGAGAGTTCCATAGTCTCACTGCTCTTACAGTAAAGAATCCGCGTCTGTTATTATGCTTAAACCTTCTTTCCTCCAGACGTAGAGGATGCCCCCTTGTCCCTGTCTCAGGTCTATGATTAAAAAGATCATCAGAAAGGTATTTGTACTGTCCCCTCATATATTTATACATTAAAATAAGATCACCCCTTAGTCTTCGTTTTTCCAAACTAAATAGCCCCAAGTGTAATAACCTATCTTGGTATTGCAGACCCCCCAGTCCTCTAATAACCTTGGTCGCTCTTCTCTGCACCCGCTCCAGTTCAGCTGTGTCTTTCTTATACACCGGAGACCAGAACTGTGCACAGTATTCTAAGTGTGGTCGAACTAGTGACTTGTATAGAGGTAAAATTATGTTCTCCTCATGAGCATCTATGCCTCTTTTAATACATCCCATTATTTTATTTGCCTTTGTAGCAGCTGCCTGACACTGGCCACTGAATATGAGTTTGTCATCCACCCATATACCCAGGTCTTTTTCATTGACGGTTTTGCCCAAAGTTTTAGAATTAAGCACATAGTTATACATCTTATTACTTCTACCCAAGTGCATGACCTTACATTTATCCCCATTAAAGCTCATTTGCCATTTATCAGCCCAAGCTTCTAGTTTACATAAATCGTCCTGTAATATAAAATTGTCCTCCCCTGTATTGATTACCCTGCAGAGTTTAGTGTCATCTGCAAATATTGAAATTCTACTCTGAATGCCCCCTACAAGGTCATTAATATATATTAAAAAGAAGAGGGCCCAATACTGACTCCTGTGGTACCCCACTGCTAACCGCAACCCAGTCCGAGTGTGCTCCATTAATAATCACCCTTTGTTTCCTATCCCTAAGCCAGCTCTCAACCCACTTACACATATTTTCCCCTATCCCCATTACTCTCATTTTATGTAACAACCTTTTGTGTGGCACTGTATCAAAAGCTTTGGAAAAGTCCATATACACTACGTCCACTGGGTTCCCTTGGTCCAGTCCGGAACTTACCTCTTCATAGAAGCTGATCAAATTAGTCTGACATGAATGGTCCCTAGTAAACCTGTGCTGATACTGGGTCATAAGGTTATTCCTCTTCAGATACTCCCGTATAGTATCCCTTAGAATGCCCTCCAGGATTTTACCCACAGTAGAGGTTAAGCTTACTGGCCTATAATTACCGAGTTCAGTTTTTGCCCCTTTTTTGAATATTGGCACCACATTTGCTATACGCCAGTCCTGTGGTACAGACCCTGTTATTATGGAGTCTTTAAAGATTAAAAATAATGGTCTATCAATGACTGTACTTAGTTCCTGCAGTACTCGGGGGTGTATCCCATCTGGGCCCGGAGATTTGTCAATTTTAGTTATTTTTAGATGCCGCTGTACTTCCTGCTGGGTTAAGCAGGTGACATTTAATGGGGAATTTTTATCACTAGTCATTTTGTCTGCCATGGGATTTTCTTTTGTAAATACTGATGAAAAAAAGTCATTTAGCATATTGGCTTTTTCCTCATCCTCATCCACCATTTCCCCAGATTATTTTTAAGGGGGCCAACACTGTCATTTTTTAGTTTCTTACTATTTATATAGTTAAAGAATATTTTGGGATTATTTTTACTCTCTCTGGCAATGAGTCTCTCTGTCTCAATCTTTGCTGCCTTGATTTGCTTTTTACAGAATTTTTTTAATTTTCTGTATTTATTTAATGCCTCCTCACTACCTACTTCCTTTAATTCTCTAAATGCTTTCTTTTTGTCCCTTATTGCGCCCCTTACAGCTCTATTTAGCCATATTGGTTTCCTCCTATTTCTAGTATGTTTATTCCCATACGGTATATACTGTGCACAGGTCCTATCCAGGATGCTAATAAACGTCTCCCATTTTCTTTGTGTATTTTTGTGTCTCAGGATATCGTCCCAGTTAATTGCACCAAGATCCTCTCTCATCCATTGGAAATTTGCCCTCCTGAAGTTTAGTGTCCTTGTCACCCCCCTACTACCCATCTTATTAAAGGTTACATGAAAACTTATTATTTTGTGATCACTATTCCCCAAGTGACCCCCAACCCTTATATTTGATATGCGGTCTGGCCTGTTGGTTAATATTAGGTCTAGCAGTGCCCCCCTCCTTGTTGGGTCCTGAACCAGTTGTGAAAGGTAATTGTCTCTCATAGTTGTCAAAAACCGATTACCTTTGCTGGAACTGCAGGTTTCTGTTCCCCAATCTATTTCAGGGTAGTTGAAGTCCCCCATAATAATGACTTCTCCTTGAGTCGCAGCTTCATCTATTTGCTTTACGAGGATATTCTCCATTGCTTCCATTATTTTTGGAGATTTATAACAAATCCCTATCAGTAATTTATTATTTTTTCCCCCTCCCCTTATCTCCACCCACAGGGACTCTACATTTTCATTAAATTCACCTATATTATCACGCAGGATGGGTTTTAAGGAAGATTTTCCATATAGACACACCCCTCCCCCTCGCTTATCTGTACGGTCATTTCTGAACAGGCTATAGCCCTGCAAGTTAACAGCACAGTCATGGCTCTCATCCAGCCACGTCTCAGATATCCCAACCATGTCATAATTATGCTCCAACAACATTAGTTCTAATTCATCCATTTTGTTGGCGAGGCTTCTGGCATTAGTATACATGCACTTGATGTTACTCTCTGTACCTCTATTCTTTCCTAAATTACTAACTGTTCTAACCCCACCCCCCATGCCACCGCCACCCCCAACTTCCTTATTTGTGCCCAGGTCTCTATCTGCACTATCTTCCCCTCCTATAAAATGAATACCCTCCCCCCAATCCCTAGTTTAAACACTCCTCCAACCTTCTAACCATTTTCTCCCCCAGCACAGCTGCCCCTTCCCCATTGAGGTGCAGCCCGTCCCTAGCGTAGAGCCTGTAGCCAACTGAGAAGTCGGCCCAGTTCTGCAGGAACCCAAACCCCTCCTTCCTACACCAATTCTTGAGCCACTTATTAACCTCCCTAATCTCCCGTTGCCTCTCTGGCGTGGCACGTGGTACAGGCAGTATTTCGGAAAATACCACGTTGGAGGTCCTTGCTTTCAGCTTGCAGCCTAATTCCCTGAAATCATCTTTAAGGACCTTCCACCTACCTCTAACTTTGTCATTTGTGCCAATGTGCACCATGACCGCTGGGTCCTCACCAGCCCCTCCCAGTAATCTGTCCACCCGATCAGCGATGTGTCGGACTCGAGCGCCAGGTAGGCAGCACACCATCCGACGATCCCTGTCTTTGTGACAGATTGCCCTATCTGTTCCCCTAATAATTGAGTCCCCCACTACCAGCACCTGTCTGGCCTGCCCTGCTCTCCTATTTCCCTCCTTACTGGAGCAGTCACTCCTCCGGCTTTCAGAGGACATGCCTGGCTGCAGCAGTGCTACCCCTGTACTGGCACCCCCCTCATCTGCCAACTTAGCAAACTTATTGGGGTGTGCCAGATCAGGACTAGCCTCCCTGGCACTCTTCCCTCTACCCCGCCTTCTATCTGTCACCCAGCTAACTGCCACACTGTCCTGCAGCTCCATCCTACCATCCCCCTCCTCATCTATCCCATTGAGCGTCTGCTCTGTGAGCAGAAGACTCCTCTCCATATTGTCTATGGATCTCAGTGTTGCCAGCTGCACATTTAGATCCAGTATCTGGGTTTCCAAATGCACAATGTGCTCACATCTCGCACAGCAGTATGCACCCTCGACCAGCTGGTCAAGGACTGCATACATGTGGCAAGATGTGCACTGGATGGCATTAACAATTGTGGAGCACATTTCCTAATGGGGATTGCACCACACAGAAACGTTAATTAAAAATAAATACAAAGTATTAATTTAAAAAAAAAAAAAAAAAAAACAGAAGCAATTCCTCCCTTGGAAACTCCCTGATTCCAAAGTCACTGAATCACAAGTCACACACTTACCGCCGTTCACACTTACACTCAGGTCACACTCAGCTCGCTCACACTCGCTGTGCTGAAGATTTATAGATTTTTTTTTCTCTCTATCTCCCCTCAACAGCAATCCACCTTGCTGTTCAGATGCACTTCCAAAAAGGACTTGAGCCCCAAACAGCTGCCCCTTATATCCCCTTAATTATGAGCCCCCACCCTAAGTTAACTACTTATGAATATAGCTACTCCCAATTCAGCAACTCACACAAATTCACACAGGTATTTGTTAAAGGCCTTCCAAATACCTCCTCACTGAATCACAAGTCACACACTTACCGCCGTTCACACTTACGCTCAGGTCACACTCAGCTCGCTCACACTCGCTGTGCTGAAGATTTATAGATTTTTTTTCTCTCTATCTCCCCTCAACAGCAATCCACCTTGCTGTTCAAATGCACTTCCAAAAAGTGGCCAAGGAGAAAAAGAACTGGACTGTTGCTCAGTGGTCCAAGGTGTTGTTTTCAGATGAAAGTAAATTTTGCATTTAATTTGGAAATCAAGGTCCCAGAGTCTGGAGGAAGAGTGGAGAGTTCACAATCCAAGCTGCTTGAGGTCTAGTGTGAAGTTTCCACAATCAATGATGGTTTGTGGAGCCATGTCATCTGCGATGGTCCACAATGTTTTATCAAGACCAAAGTCAGCACAGCCAACTACCAGAAAATTTTTAAGCACTTCATGCTTCCCTCTTCTAACAAGGTTTTTGGAGATGAAAATTTAAATCTCCAGCAGGACTTGGCACCTGTCCACACTACCAAAAATACCTGGTTTAAAAACAATAGTATCACTGTGCTTGATTGAGCAGCAAACTCGCCTGACCTTAACCCCATAGAGAAACTATGGGCCATAGTCAAGAGGAAGATGAAAGACACCAGACCCAACAATGCATATGACCTGAAGGCTGCTATTAAAGCAACCTGGGCTTCCATAACACCTCAGCAGTGCCACAGGTGCCTTCATGCCACGCCACATTGATGCAGTAATTGATGCAAAAGGAGCCTCGACCAAGTATTGAGTGCATTTACTGAACATACATTTCAGTAGGCCAACATTTCGGATTTTAAAATAATTTTTCAAGCAGGTGTTATAAAGTATTCTAATTTTTAGATCAACACTGTTGGCAAAGTTCAGGGTTTCAAGATATTCTTGACTGATTTGGGATTTGGCTTTTGGAGCTCAGATTTTTCTAGATTAGATTTTATACATCATGTAGAGAAAACCATTTTGGAATTTAGTGACTCTATACCCTTACAAGATATTTTTTATCATAATTTTTGCAGTTTTCATAAAACCTCACTCATCAAATTCTAAGATTGCAGTGAGAAAGTTCCCTAATTTATGTAAAGAGCATAATAATATTTTTGAGGGAGAGTGGGATGGAAGTAAAACAGCAATTCCCTTCTTACTTGTTTCTTGGGTTTTGTTTTTATGACATTCAAAGTTTGGTATGAATGACAACTTAGCTTTATTCTGCTGGTCAATATGATTACAACAATACCAAATATGTATTTTTATGTTTTATTTATTTTATATCATTAAAACACTTTTTAAATAAAAATATAACTTTTATTTTTTTTCCATCGACAAAGCTTTGTGATGGCTTGCTTTGTTTGGAATGATTGCTTTTATCCTGTTTTTTTTGGATGCCAGTTAAACTGGAAACAGCAATTCCTGAATTTTTTTTTACTTTTATATTTTCTATAGGGTTTATCACATTGAACACATTATGTTACCCTTGCTCTGTGAGTTGACATGCTTGTAACAAGATTTGGACCCCTTATAGTTTAATCACTCTTTATTAATCTGCAAAACTCAATTATGCCAGCAAGTTTCAAGCTGAGATATCACCCTGTAGGCCCTGCATCCAGCAGGGCCTATAAGACTTCCATAGATGGTGGGCCCTGAGGCCATTTTGTGCTGGCCTTCACACCTTTCCAAAAAGTAGGCAGGGATTATCAAGAAGGCATGATGACAGGAACACCAAACAAATTCACAATAATTTAGCCACAAAGTGGCATCAATTATATCTTAAGTTGATATAAATATAAAAAGCGTACATGCAGCACGAAGATTAACAAATTCTTTAAGAGGTGTGTGCCTGAATAAAGTAAATCTTATTTCAGCTGATGAATTTTCAAGTCTGGTGTAAGAAACAACAGAAAATCTAAATGCATATCATACTATATCAATTTGCATCATATCATACTTCACATCACAAAAGTATTACTGTAGTCAAGGTGCTACAAAATAAAAAAATTGTATCTCTCATAAAGGGTTCATTATAGAAAAACAGAATATTCACTGTCGAATACGACTCTCTTGCCTAGATAGCTTGGCTGCAAAGACTAAAGGTACCTTCACACTAAACGATATCGCTAGCGATCCGTGACATTGCAGCGTCCTGGCTAGCGATATCGTTGTGTTTGACAGGCAGCAGCGATCAGGATCCCGCTGTGATATCGCTGGTCGGAGCAGAAAGGCCAGAACTTTATTTTGTCGCTGGATCTCCCGTAGACATCGCTGAATCGGTGTGTGTGACACTGATCCAGCGATGTCTTCACTGGTAACCAGGGTAAACATCGGGTTACTAAGCGCAGGGCCGCGCTTAGTAACCCGATGTAAGTGCCGGCCGTAAAGCCGTCACCGCTCTGCTCTGTGGGAGATGCCGGAGATGTTCGGCGCTGACACAGGATGCAGGAGGAGGGCAGGGAAGCGGACGCCGGGCACCAAAAGGTGAGTATGTGTTTTTTTTTTTTTTACATTTACGCTGGTAACCAGGGTAAACATCGGGTTACTAAGTGCGGCCCTGCGCTTAGTAACCCGATGTTTACCCTGGTTACCAGGGGACTTCGGCATCGTTGGTCGCTGGAGAGCCGTCTGTGTGACAGCTCTCCAGCGATCAAACAGCGACTAAACAGCGACGCTGCAGCGATCGGCATCGTTGTCTGTATCGCTGCAGCGTCGCTTAGTGTGAAGGTACCTTAAGACTGCAAAGACCTCAAACACAGATGCAGCTGTATTCAAAGTTTGTGCTGCAGAAGATTTTGTATATTTCAAGACTTCACATCTGCATTGAATTATCATCTTTTCGAAACCAAACAATATATAAACTGCAACACAACATGCAAAGGTGACGACTATTGCTGCAAATTTTGTAACAGGCGTTTTTTCTTGATACTGATATACCCTGTCAGATTCTAGTTATTCTCTATCAGGTAGATCGGCATTGTTTACACCTGGGGATTCAGTTCTATAGGAAGACTAACAAAGACACACACACCAGATTGTCTTTCAAGAGAGTCTTGCATAATTCTTGGCTCGAATATTGGTAAAGATAATGATTTGGCAGAAACAATTAATACTATTATGATAATATGCAATTACGGCACCTATATGGCACCTGGACAATGTATCAAAAACCAACGTAAAGAGTTTGCCCTTGGGAGAAATAGAGGTTCGTGATTTCCCAAGATTTTACACAATAGGCACATTTTATGTCCACTTCTACAGCCAAACTGGAGCAAAATATTGCTCAAACAAGGATGTCATGGAGACGGATTATAGCCACAAAAAATATATTTAAACCTGGATTTCAAGCTGAGAAATGAATTTAACTATACATTTCACAATTCCTCTCTTTTTATGATCTTGTTTACCTTTCTAAACATCCTTCCCTGTCTCATCTCCATAGGCTTGCAAGGCAGTCCTACTTCACAAAATGCAAGGTTAACCAGGACGTAAATTATGGACTAAATGAACTTCATGATCTAATTAAATTATCAATCCTATAAGTATTTTAATGAATATGTATGATTTTTTTTCTAGTTAACATATTATTGCTATTTTTTTGTATTTGATCTACGTACAGGTTTTCTGTAAGTGGTTGGATTAGTTGATGTAAGTGACCACATACATTTAAGTAGTATTTCTTTTACATTGTGTCTATGACTAAGGGTATGAGTGGTGCTTGAAAAGCTTCAGATTGTATTTCCTTTTCCTGTACTGTTGGGGTTTGGCAAATAAAAGTCAACGTTTTGTATGGATTTCTGGAACATGTTGTTTTTCTATTGTTAAGCTACTGGTGTCATTCAACTATTCCACGTATCTAAATGGTAACAGTTGAATTGGAATCTACACAGCTGCAATTTATTATATGGAGCACTGAGCCTTAGCGTACTCTAAAATTCCATTGAGGAGTGTTTAAAATAAATATTTTCTACAACTGCCCTTGAGCAAAACTAGGTTACAACATCAACATTTCATGCAATGCACAGTATTCAGCCATGTGCACAATCCTTAACTTCGAAAACTATCACATTACTACCTCTGTGCAATGAGTATTCCCTAAACTACACAAACATTGATAAACTTGTGTACTAGCAGGTCAGATGCTATACAAGTCACAAACAGGAGGAATGCCACAGGCATCAATGTCAAATAATGTAAAATTCATTGTATACAAAGGGAACTCGACATTTTTTATTGGGTCAACTTCCTTACAGTAGCAAACTGTTCTCTACGGTCTGAAGACCATATATTTTTTTGTTAGATTTTTCTAGACATTGTACTTGCCTATAAATTGAAATTTATTTTTATATTGAAAAATGAATTTTAAATGTTATAAAGTGGCTAAAATTTGTCCTTTAATATTTTTTACATATTAAAGAGAATTCACCAGTCAGTTTATGCTGCCGAAAGAGCAAAGAACTCTAGCAATCCATGCCATTTTAAAACAGTGCTTACAGGCTCAATAGAAAAGAGCTTGTAAGCACTGCACATGTTCTGCTGTCTAGCAGCAGATGCCGGTATTCAATGCAATGCTTGTTATTAACCCTTCATCAGATGCAGTAGGTCTGACAGGCACAGCTCACACATTTTAGTTCCCCCTCCTCTCCAAAGTACAACAGGATCCGGCCCCTCCCAGTACCCTTATAACTTTTCATGCTGTTTGAACCCTCCCACTCAGTTTTAGCACCATTCTTGTAGAGAGCAGGTGTGACCTCCATGGCATTTCATTCATTTCATTCATTCATTCATTTCATTGGCATTGGTTTGTACTTCCTAGGTGTTTTTCATCACAATTGTTTATTTTGCTCATTTCATGGATGAATAATGCAAAGTTTGTGGATATTTTGTAGAAATATATAGGGTTTTCTTACAAATAAGAGTTTTTTTTTATAGAAATGGCCTCTCAGGCACATTGCGCCCGAACACATAATAATTTCTGATATGATAAGATATGATAATATGACCTGCTAAACTTGCTTTTCTATCTCCCAATGTGTTTCTTCTGATGAACTTTTAACAACTGAGTCTGAGTAAATATGATTCCCGTCATTACCATTATTTTTTTTCTTACTTTTAATGTTTAGTAACAATTATGTCCTGAAAATTGGAGGCTATTTGGAGGTAGTTGTGAAATTTTGGTACTTTTTGCTTTATTATGTCTATGATTATTAAGTGCTTTTTTTTGCATCTGATTTTGTGTACTCTCTTTTAAAACATCCCTAGAAGGTTCTCCTTTATACCTTGATTATGGGGCATGTAAAGACACCTTGCCAAAATGTGCAGATGATATGATGCTAAGTGGCTTAATTACAGATGAGTATAAACCCTCATATCAGCATATTTAATTCTGAATATGTTGTAAACTAAGGAATTTATCATGGACTTTAGGAAACCATTTCTTTTTGTAGGTGGGAATTAGAGAGGTGGAAAACAAAATTAAAACAAAACTTCTTCATGTACAGCACATGTTGTGCCTCTTTCTTTGATGTGGGCTCCAGCCAACATCTTTTCCAGCACATGTCAGCTGATTTGAACAGCTGACATGTGCCCCTAACAGCCGCAGGTGGAATCTTGGTCCACCCATGGCTACTAACCTGTTAAATGCCGCTGTCAATCACTGACATCGGCATTGAACATGATTGCGCCAGAAGCGCGTCACTAATCCTGTCCATTGGCACCCGTGTCCCATGACCGAGGGTTGCCAATGGGTTGGGATGACAAGCCAATGGTGTAGTTTAAAAGTACGACTCATCCCACAAAAATCAAGCCCTCACATGGCCATATTGACAGAAAAATAAAAAAGTTATGGCTCTGGGAAAAAAGGGCGCAAAAAAACAGAAATGAAAAACCAAAACAGGGTTAAACTAATGGAAAAAATAAGAATACTTTTTTTTTTTGGCTTTAAAATGAAAATACTACACAACTAAGAATTGAATACATGTTGTACTTTTATAAGCAGTCAGTGGTCGGGCTTTAGAATGGTGAATGGCAGGTCAAATTTGGAATTTTACAACTCACTATGAGAGTAGAAGGAGGATTAGAATAATAGGTGTTAGGACTGGCGGAATGCATCAAATAGTATTTAGAGAGGATATGAGGTGCGTTCGCAGTCCGGGGTCCACCGTGCAGAAAGGACACCTGCTGTTCGGTAATGGCAGACTAGATGACGGTATAATGTGAATACACACACGGGTTAGCTTCACCCGGTATGAAGGAAGCGAACCCTGTTGTGTCACAGGGCTGCGATACCACACAGAGAGCGCAAGCAAAGAGTCACAGAACTCTGTCCCAAGACACAGGGAAAGAGTTCCTCTAGACCTCTTAGGCTTGACACCGTTACTGTGGTGTCAGGGGTAGAACTGAACTAATAGTAATAATTTAACGCACAAGAGTGTGTACAATGCCGCTCTGGTGGACCCACTAACCACCCTAACCAGGGCCCGTAAAGCGCACTAAGTGCACTAAGCGCACGGCGCTGCACGGCGTTCGATGCTGAGAGATGCTGAATTGTGTGCTGGATGTGCAGAGTAGGACTGTCTGGCACAAGGTAGCTTCCACCATTCGCGAGCAGGCAACAACACTAGGGATGGGAATGATTTGGAGCTTTCATCCATCAACAGGCATTCATCTACACACACACAAGTAAATCACCCATTGAAGCGCCGGACAGGTGCGAAACGGCCGTCGTTCTGCTTGCACATTTCCCTGAACACACACACCCCCGATGCCGTGAAGAAAATGTAAAATAAATTTTCCTGCATAAGAAGATTGGTGAGTGCAGCCTTTTCTCTTCATATCCGCGTATCACATTGGAACTTTCTGAGGCTTTAGCACCCGACATCTGAGGACCAGCTGAGACCGATTAGTTCCCACGCTTATGGTCATACGGAATGGTGGTGCGGGTTATTGTCTTTTTCTTTGTGTTACATAACACAAGTAAATCAGTTTACACTAGCGCATGGCCGAGCGGCCATGCAAACCTTTTATAGCAGTAGTGCTCCAGGACCTTCCTGATGGTCCAATAGGAGCCGCAACAGGAGCTGAGCATATGACCCCCGACCTCCAATGGGAGGTCGTCCCATGGGCATGCTTAGTATGGGAAAAGCAGGACTAAGGGTACCGTCACACATTGAAATTTCCATCGCTACGACGTTACGATTCGTGACGTTCTAGCGATATCGTTACGATATCGCAGTGTCTGACACGCAGCAGCGATCAGGGATCCTGCTGAGAATCGTACGTCGTAGCAGATCGTATGGAACTTTCTTTCGTCGCTTGATCACCCGCTGACATCGCTGGATCGTTGTGTGTGACAGCGATCCAGCGATGTCTTCGCTTGTAACCAGGGTAAACATCGGGTAACTAAGCGCAGGACCGCGCTTAGTAACCCGATGTTTACCCTGGTTACCGGCGTAAACGTAAAAAAACAAACCGTACATACTCACCCGTCGGTGTCCTTCAGGTCCCTTGCCGTCTGCTTCCTGCTCTGAGTGCCGGCCGGAAAGTGAGAGCAGATCACAGCGGTGCTGCGCTCTCCTCTCACTGTACGGCTGCACTCAGAGCAGGAAGCAGACGGCAAGGGACCTGAAGGACACCGACGGGTGAGCATGTACGGTTTGTTTTTTTACGTTTACGCCGGTAACCAGGGTAAACATCGGGTTACTAAGCGCGGCCCTGCGCTTAGTTACCCGATGTTTACCCTGGTTACCCGGGGACTTCGGCATCGCTCCAGCGCCGTGATTGCAACGTGTGACCGCAGTCTACGACGCTGGAGCGATATTCATACGATCGCTGCGACGTCACGGATCGTGCCGTCGCAGCGATGAAAATTTCAATGTGTGACGGTACCCTTAGTCCCAGAAAGGCCTGCTTGCTGCTGATCAGTGCTGGCTACAAAGGCAGAGCCTGGAAGGGCAGCAGTAACCATTCGCACAGTATCAGGCTGAGCCAGATTCTCGGACCGACATCTCCACTGAGCAGGTTCCATTGCGGCTGGAGGAGAATGGGAGACCACAGTGGACACGGTTCAAAATTCCCCCTGTGCAGCGGCAGGAACTCGACACCTAACAATAGGTCTGCTGTTTTCATGATAGGGTTAAATTAACACAGTCTAGACAGAGAGTAGAATTGAAAAATGGTCATTTTTGATTGTTAACATTGAATGTGGTTGCAGATTCTTTATCAGAATATCCGAAATGATTCTTAAAATGGGCTCATTACTGTTCAGAGGTCTCACTGCAGACCAACATTTTAAAACCTTGATTGTTCAGTTTGCATTGAGCTCCAAGTTTTTGATTCTTCACTTGTCGGGTTTATCTGTGAGGACTGTATATGAAAGATACCGCTGCCTTCATCAGCTCTTGCACAGCTTCATTTTCAGTACGCTTTCTTCTTCTGCAGACTATAGAAAAATCTATTCATTAGGATGAAGTGGTCCGAAGATCCTGAGAGTTAAAGATCCAGCACAGCTAAGCTACCAAAGAGGAGTAATGTGGTTTTGAGAAAGCACCTGATGTTCTAACCTGATTAACAGTATGGTTTGACACTTTGGCCCTTGGCTAATCAAAGTATTTTCACCAAAAATCTGGTGAACTGGTGAAAAAATGTTTAGTTGCAAAATGTTTGCGCAACTCGAGAATTTTGAAACTATTGGCAATTTCACACCAAAATTGGCAGATTTGGTGATGAATGAGGGCAGAACGACTTGTGGAATTCATGACGTGCTGGATTGTGGTGCACCTTATACTGGAAATCTGGCACCTGACTGGAGTAAGATTTGTGGCAAGGTGCATACATGTCTCTTAATAAATCATCATTGTCTGACTTGAACTTGACCCCTCATCAATACCGACGCAGACAATGACGTTCTTCTTGAATCTGGGAATCTGATCCCTGATTTAAGACTGGCATTGTATATACCTGTCTTAGTAATTCGAGACTGCTGGAGCGAGATTTGCCAAATTGATTACGAGGCACACACAACTTAATGAATTAGGCACGTATAACAAGTGCAGAGCACCTCTGATAGAAAACTACACCAGTCACAGACAGAATTTATTAGGTAAGTTACGCCACAAAAGTGGCAGCCAGGCTTAGCCATGTATTCCAGCCATGCTCCACCCATATTAGTAGAGCAAAAGTTGCAAAATTTTTACTCAAATACTAAATGGCACCAAAAAATTGTTACATTTAAGGGTGTTTTATTCCAGAAGACTAATGCACTTCCAAATATTCATCAGACTATGATTTGGGAGTGAACTCTCCTTTCTCTCTGCACTAATACGTAGATTATCCCCTGCTGACTTTTCTGTGTGCTTTCTTTTTCTATCTAGACTCTGAAACAGAAAAGTCACAACAGCCAAGAGCAGTGTGTTACCAGATCTGACAAAAGCAGCAGCACAGGCAGCTACTTACGGGAGCATAACAAATAGTAAGAAATTTGTACTGAAAACTATTTATAAAGTTGCCTAATTCTGCACTTAGGGTACAAATGAAACATTATCCATGCCGCTAACTCCTTCCTGAAAGGAGAGAATGTGATTTAAAAGTAAGGCATTGTTTTATCTCGGGCTTCCATCGCATGCTTAAACTTTAAATATTGAAAAAAGTATCAAAGTATATCTTTAATTGATCAAAACTTTGAAATATACTAGTGTATAAATCAGACAAATATGATATTTTCTTTCTTTCCCAAGCAGGAAACCTTCCAAACCAAATATTTTGGGGTTCTCAGGTTTATTATACAAGAATAAATATGGTGTGAATCTCTCCACCTGCAACAGTGTTTACATTTTGGCCCATATTTTCCTTATTAGGAAACATTTGCCTCGTTGTCCTAAATTTCTTGTCTTTAGTAATACCAGAGTGGCCATTATAGATGATCTTTCCATGATCTTAGTCTTGCATCTTCCCACTAGTTTCAGTCTATTCCTTTCACCACAACCTCCAAGGCAGGGTACAGACTATCCGGAAGTGGCAGCGCCTTGGACACAGCGCATGTTTGCTGCGTCCAAATTGCCGCCATCTATTGAATGCAAGTGAATCCGCATGTGTTTACTGAAGAGTGCAGTTTCACAGCATTCAATGCATTATGGGTGACATTTCTCTCTAAGAGAAATAGACATGCTGCGGTCTGGAGAGACATGCCACATGTCCGTCTCCATGGGTGAGCCACAGGCATCTTGGCAATCCCATCCACTATGCTCTAACATCTAGACGTTGCACAAGTACGCAGCATCCAAACCGTAGCATTTACTGATCGTGTGCACCTACCCTAACATGTTGAAGCTGCTCTGCCAGGAAATAAAGCCACGTTTGTAAAGGATAATTTGTGGATTAAATCCGCGCTGCCACAATAATACAAATTCAGATATATTGAAGAATTCTGGTGGTTTATTCAACAAGTTTCATGGTCTATCTGACCCCTCCATCAGGAAAATAACTACAAACACAAAGATGTCTTTGGAAAATCTATTTGACCCATGGCTACTAGATTTCGTGAACACTTTAACTCCATAACTTCTGGCAAGGGGTCATTAAGATTGATCAAACACATGCAGGAAAAACACAATGCTAACCCCGAATTATTAAGATTTGCTAGTTTAGAAATAGTTAAATATCCTCCGCAAGGAGGTAATCACAACAAACTATTACAGAAACATGAAGCTTGGTGGATAATCAAGACGAATGCTCAAGTTCCAATTCGACTAAATGACAGATTAGATCTTTCAGTCTTTTTATAATTATTGTATATATTATGCTGTAATATTGATTTGATTATGATTTTATTGTTCTGATTTGTATGTTTTGCACAATTTAAACAATGTATTTTGTAATGTATGATGGTCGATACTACTACTAATTACATAATTTTTAATCACACACCTGGACCCGTCGAAATGCCATCTGCGCGAAAAGGCATTTCTCCCTCCCTGCACCCTCGCCTTCACCTGCCACCTTCCAATAATGTCTTTAACCGATGGATGGTAAAGGACTTCTGATTTCTGGGAGAGTGCTGCATCTCTTATTCTATTTCACTTTGATATACGTACCAATTGTTCCACAATGCTGAGCACCACGTTCCAGTAGCTGGATACCACCACCGATAGACGGATATAAGGATCATATCCCCTGCATATTGGTATTGCCATTTTACCTAGTGCCATTCATTCTGATTTTCTTCAAATAATTATCTTACAAGCATGTTCACACCACTCATTGGGAACTTACTCCAGGCTCTTATTCTTTGGCATTGCCATATTTCCCAGATTAGGCTGCTATAACCCCTGGCAAAAATTATGGAATCACCGGCCTTGGAGGATGTTCATTCCGTTGTTTAATTTTGTAGAAAAAAGCAGATCACAGACATGGCACAAAACTAAAGTCATTTCAAATGGCAACTTTCTGGCTTTAACCCCTTCACCCCCGGAGCTTTTTCCGTTTTTTCGTTTTCGTTTTTCGCTCCCCTCCTTCCCAGAGCCATAACTTTTTTATTTTTCTGTCAATATGGCCATGTGAGGGCTTATTTTTTGCAGGATGAGATGTACTTTTGAACGATATCATTGGTTTTACCATGCTGTGTAACAGAAAACAGGAAAAAAATTCCAAGTGTGATGAAATTGCAAAAAAAGTGCAATCTCACACTTGTTTTTTGTTTGGCTTTTTTGCTAGGTTCACCAAATGCTAATACTGACCTGCCATTATGATTCTCCAGGTCATTACTAGTTCATAGACATCTAACATGTCTAAGTTATTTTTTATCTAAGTGATGAAAAAAAATTCCAAAGTTTGCTAAAAAAAATGCACGATTTTCCGATACCCGTAGCGTCTCCAATTTTCGTGATCTGGGGTCAGGTGAGGTCAGGTGAGTTTTTTTCTCGCTACGCCATTTAGCGGTCAGGTTAATCCTTTGTTGTTATTGATAGAGCGGCGATACCAAATTCTGAACGCGGCGATACCAAATATGTGTATGTTTGATTTTTTTTTATTGTTTTATTTTGATTGGGGCGAAAGGGGGGTGATTTGAACTTTTATATTTTTTTATATTTTTAAACACTTTTTTTTTTTAATTTTGGCATGCTTCAATAGCCTCCATAGGAGGCTAGAAGCATGCACAACTCGATCGGCTCTGCTACATAGAGGTGAAGTACAAATCACCTCTATGTAGCAGAAATCCAGGTGTACTTTGAGCGCCGACCACAGGGTGGTGCTCAAAGCAATCGGCCATCAACAACCATAGAGGTCTCAAGGAGACCTCTGGTTATTATGGCAATGCACCGCTGACCCCCGATCATGTGACGGGGGTCAGCAGTGAGAGCAGTTCCGGCCGCGCGGCCGGGAGCGCTAGTTAAATGCCGCTGTCAGCGCTTGATGGCGGCATTTAGCTAGTTAATGGGCACGGGCGGATCCGATTCTGCTCGCGCTCATTGCGCGCACATGTCAGCTCACTGCCGGAGCCCACCTCAAAGCAGGGGATCTGCCAGCTGACGTACTATTCCGTCAGCTGGCAGAAAGGGGTTAAAAAACACTAAAAGAAATCAAGAACAAAAAAATGTGGTAGAGGGTTGTACAAAAATATGATTTACATGCGAGCTCTTGTAATGTGGAGCTGAATTTATTATAAATCATCAGTCAAATTGTGAATCGTCTTACAGGCTTGTTCACATTACACATTGAGACTTTATTCCAGATTCCCGTTTTTGACATCACCCTATTTTTTCAGACTAGGCTACTATAAAAAATTCAAATCAAGTGCTTCTTTTGTAACACGGATCTGCATCTTTTAAGAATGATTAGTCAAACTGGTGACTATCTTTTAGACATATTCACTCTATACAATGAGACTTGCTGTCCCACTAAACAGCTGCTTTTTCCTCCAGGTTAGTGGAATCTGTTGTCTCAGTAATGATGCTTTTTTTCCTCCTGGGCAAATACATCTGACGTTAGTCCATAATTATTCTAATATGAACAATTGTGATTGGTTCAATGTGACTATATGCATTTGGTGAATACCTAATTGTGATATCCTATGACTATGGGAGACGCAGCATGCTAGAAATGCATCTGAATATGAGGTTTCATTCTCTATGTTTTAACTACATGTACAATAAAGGACTGAAATCTATTAGGATGGTTGTGCCGTGAATTACCTTTCTTCCAAGTCTTCCAAGCTGCAATCTACAGCAGATACGGCACCCACCCTAAATTTTTCACTGCAGTGGATCGGCACACATTCTCAATGTGATCAGCTCCCAAACCCTTCCCCCACCTCCTAAGAACCCCAACTACTCAAATTTCCCTTTTCCCTACAGTCTGAAATGGCTAACCATCCAGGTAGATACTAGAAGGTAACAGATCCAACAGCATAATGACAGATTTGTCCCAATTTATACTCATGCCCAATCTTCTAAAGTCCCTAATGAATGACAAGATAGGCCCAATAGTTCTAACTGATACACCAAAGAAAAAGAGTCATGCTCTATACTGACAATATATTAAACACCTTTTATTAGTTAAATAACTCACACAAAATGTATTAAAAATTAGGGCTTGGAAGAGCACGACAAAAGCCCATAATGTGACAGAGCAATTAAATAAGTACAAAAATATAAAAATGTTACAGGTAAGCGACAGATAGTCCAAGATAGAATAGGAGCCAGGCACAGCACCAGGGTGTATGGGGCAATCCCACAGGTAAGTGGTAGTATACCTATTGCACAATTCCCATATAAAGGCACAAGGAAAAAACCACTCCAAAATGGAGTCAGAGAGAGATGTATAATTAGCATGTAACAGCTAGTAGCCACTAGCATAAGCTTCCCTCTCTTCCTAGCATTATAGCTACAAAGGTGCCTATATGTAATATAGCAACATTAGGAGATATTAAAGCAATGTATTACCCATCATGATGTCCTGGTAGTTGTGCCACAGCTCCTTCCCCAACGCACGTTTCGGAAATGGATTTTCCTTTTTCAAGGGGCGTGACTGTATCTAACAGTTCTAACTGTATCACAACATGTAGAAACATATCATCAGGGTATAATAAGAAACATCCTTTCCTCTCAAACATGAAATAGGCTGTGTTGGTATTGCAAATGGGAAGGAGTACAAGGGGTCATTTACATATCTTTATTAGTGATGAGCGAATATACTCGTTACTCGAGATTTCCCGAGCACGCGCGGGTGTCCTACGAGTATTTTTTAGTGCTCAAAAATTTAGTATTTGTTGCCGCAGCTGAATGATTTACATCTGTTAGCCAGCATAAGTACATGTGGGGATTCCCTAGCAACCAGGCAACCTCCACATGTACTTATGCTGGCTAACAGATGTAAATCATTCAGCGAAGACACTGAAAACTAAATCTCCGAGCACTAAAAAATACTCAGAGGAAAAATTCAAAGTAAACTCCTCCTGTGGACCAAGCTAAAATTAAATTGTAAACCAAATATGACATTTATGAGTACTAGGTTTACATTGATTTACCAGGATTGATTGCAAAAATGTAAATCATGACAAAATTTGCATCTTCAATATTAAAGCCATGACTCGGAGATTATATAAGATATGAATGACCTGAATGTCATTGGGCCTAGACATCAAGTTGATGAATTCATGTTCCCTAAAAAGGAAGCATTAATGAACAATTCAGGTTGTGGAATTAGAAAAGTTCTAAAGAGTGATTCATTGCAAAGGATGCTAAGTATTTCCACATAGGAGGAAGATAGGACAAGCAAATGGTATTGTCTTCTTCTGCTCTCTTTCATTAAAACATAATGAAATAAAAATTGCATCTTTCATGCCATTGCAGATACAAACCATAATCTAAAATACTTGATAATTACAAAACTTCCATTAGTGCTGTACGTATACAATGAGAATATAGCTTAAAAGCTTTGAGCAGAATGTCCATACAAATTTTATTTATATGATAAAATAAATAATAACAACAATAATAACTATAATAAAACATATGACGAATATTTACATTACTTGACATATGTTTTATTGTTGAATACTTTTATACCGTGTTTTTTACTTATGTAATAATCTTTCCGACATGCCATACCCTATGAAGAGACCTGAATAGTTTCAAAAGCTTGTAATTTGTTACCATATTTTCAGTTAGTCATTAAAAAGTATCAACCAGTGAGGACTCTCAAATTGTAATATTTTTTTAGCAACATGTCAGACATTTTGATCGTCGAGATAAAAAAAGTCAATCCAAGACAAAAGGGACACAGGATGATTGTTTCCCCTCTTACAATATATTCCAGCTCTCAACAACCAAATCCCCACAAATCAATTGTTAGGGCTAGCGGAACGCACCAAATAATTAAATAGATAAAATAAGGTGTGTTCGCAGCCCGGGGTCCACCGTGCAGAGATGGAACCTGCTGCTAAGTAATGACAGACTATATGGTGGTACAAAATGGATTCACACACAGGTTATCTTCACCCTGTATGAAGAAAGCAAACCCTGTTGCATCACAGGGTCGTGGTACCGCACATAAGAGCGCAAGCAAGGAATCACAGAACTCAATCCCAAGACTCTGGATTAGAGTTCATCTAGACCTCTTGCGCTCGACACCACAACTGGGGTGTCAGAATTAAAATAATAATTATTTAGATGCACGAGAGTGTGTGTGGTGCCACTCTGGCAGACGCCACTAACCACCCAGGCTTGGGTAAGGAAAGCGATATGAAAGCACACGGGGCCGCACTGGCAGTCACAGCAATTTGATGCTGTTTTGTCTGTCACATGCTGATAGCAAGTCGGGCGCTAGATAGCAATCATCCACCTTACACGAGCAGTCATACACAAGGGAGGGGATAATTAATGAGCGACTTTCACACGTCAACCCACACACATTTACAAGTGTACACTAGTGCATGGCCGAGCGGCCATGCAAACCTTTTATAGCGGCAGCAAGTACAGGACCTTCCCAGAAGGACCAATAGGAGCTGCAACAGAACCTGAGCATGTGAACCCTGACCTCCAATGGGAGGTCGTCCCATGGGCAAGCTCAGTAAGGGAAAAGCAAGACTTAGTCCCAGAAAGACTTGCTTGCTGCTGAACATTGCTGGCTGCAAGGACAGAGCCCGGAAGGGCAGTAGTAACCAGTTGTCCAGTGTCAGCCTGAGCTAGATCCCGGGACCGACGTCTCCACTGTGGCTGGAGAAGAATGGGAGACCACAGCGGAGATGGTTCGAGACTCCCCCTGTGCAGAGGCGGGAACTCGACACCTAACAACAAATACTTCTGATATTTCAACAGAAGTTTGAGAGATGCCAGCAACCCTTTATAATGATATGACAGAAATGATAATTATAATAAACACAGATGTGTAGTTATAAAAATGTATGTATGAACGTAAATGTCCTTTGGCGCTGCACCCAACCTATGTACAAATTACAGCTTAGTATTCAACGCATAAATACAAGATAAGTGGAAAATATCAAATAAAAGCATAAAATGATTACTAATAAGAAAATATTTAAAAACAAACTAATGAAAAAAAGCTAAATAATGCCAGTACAAAGGGAATACTTGTTAAGTAATATACTGCTATTATGGGGAGCTCGCGATGCTGAAATAGACAAGGTCCAGTTAGTGTATTACCCCTGTTATATTCAATATAATGCTCTAATGTGGACATGTAGGTTGTGTTTCATGCCAATGACATTGTGGTTTTGCATTATTGGCATTATTTAAGTGACATTTAAATAGTATTGCAGTCTTCAAGGGGTTAAAGGGAACCTGTCACCCCCAAAATGAAAGGTGAGCTAAGCCCCCAATGTATCCTGAAAGATGAGAAAAAGAGGTTATATTATACTCACCCAGGGGCGTTCCTGCTGCGGTCCGGGTCCGATGGGTGTCACGGTCCAGTCTGGGGCCTCCCATCTTCTTACGATGACATCCTGTTCTTGCATTCATGCTGCGGCTCCAGCGCAGGCGTACTTTGTCTGCCCTGTTGAGGGCAGAGCAAAGTACTGCAGTGCGCAGGCACCGGGAAAGGTCAGGCCTGCGCACTCCAGTACTTTGCTCTGCCCTCAACAGGGCAGACAAAGTATACTTGTGCCAGAGCTGCGGCGTGAAGACAAGAAGAGGACGTCATCCTATGAAGATGGGAGGCCCTGGACCGGACCGCTACGCCCATCGGATCGGACCGCCCGCCCAGGTGAGTATAATATAACCTCTTTTTCTCATCTTTCAGGATACATTGGGGGCTTATCTACAGCATTACAGAATGCTGTAGATAAGCCCCTGGTGCCACTGGGCTTAGCTCACCTTCAATTTTGGGTGTGACAGATTTCCTTTAAGTTTAACCACCGATGGTGTTGCGGTTTGGCAATTTAGTATATAATGATACTGTGGTCTGTGGTTTTACTCACAGTTGTGGATCCAATGATTTCCCTACGGATTCCATGTATTAATCTTATGAAACTAGTGTTTTATTATCCTTACAATGACAATCCAAATCCGGGTATGTACTGTATAATCCTAAAGTGCATAATTGAATACATTTTATTGCCATTTAATGTTGGTATCGTTCCTTAACGCTCATTTCAAGGGATTCTTCCCTTTCAGATAATGCTTGGCCTTATCTTCAGTCCCTTGCCCTTCCTCCGATCCATGTGCGAGCCTCCGTTGCTGCTTCTGGTATCTGGTATGGACTGCGGCATTGACATTAGGTTGACATCCTAGCAGTCAATCAGTTAGTTCAGCAACGCTGAAGGGAACATTCAAGCTATATTAGCAAAGTCACTGAGCTCACTGAATAATTGCAACGCTGTTGACGTGATATCAGGGCCACAGTCAATGCATATAACACTTATATTCACAGGTTCCCTTACTTTTGGTTTCAGTTTCTCGTAATCAATACAATTGGGGGGTGTTACCCCCCATATATTTAATCTACCAAGTAAAGTACTGGCACTCATCCTGGTTTGCCATTTACTTTGAGGCTTGTTTGATAGCTAGGGACCAACCTGATTGGGTACACCTTTTCACGGTGCTTCTACACTTTTTTGATCAAAAGAGTGTTAACTGGGTACTCTATGTTTTTTAAATGCATGGCTACTGTTCGCAAACAGTAGTATGCCTGTGCTGTTTGTTTTTATTCCAGGTTTTGTTTGTTGATGGCCACCGCGCATATGTGTACCTGCATATTACATTTATATTAACTGGAGTGCCAGTGTTCATTTACCGTTTCTGAACAGTCAATTCCAGACACAAGGAGCAGCATCAGAGCCTCATTAGTGGACCTTGGAAAGGTGAGTACAGTGGGGTTTGTTAGACTCCATAGAATAGAACTGAAGCTGGGGCCAAACATTATCTGAAAGGGAACAATTCCTTTAAGTGAAGCAATGTATGGGACTGCTGTTTTGATATTACCTGCTGTTTTCCAATCTACACTTACTTACTGGGTACATTAAAGCTGATTAGTGGGATTGCTAGGTATTTGGCACCCATATTTACTTGAATAGGAATTAAAGTGCAGTGCTCAGCAGTGGCAACTAACCAATGTACAAGGCTGCTGTGTTCTGCTCTGTACACTGCTTATTTTCAACTGCTGCATTTGAAGATTGTGCAGATTACAGATCATAAGCGAGAGTGCTAAATAATGAATCCCTACTGATCCCATATTGATGACCTGTCCTGTAGTCATCAATTGCTCAGTAACAGACAAACTATTAAATCCTTAACCAATGTGAGTCTAATCTAAAATCTTACCGCAAATCAAACATAAATTTCTAGAAAAAGGCTTCTCTAAGAATGTGATCAAAATTGCCAACATCACATATTTCAAGCTGCAACCTATAATAGACACGTGTCAGGAAGACTTCCAGCCTCAAAAATTACTGAGCTTTTCCATCCTGCTTCAGTCCTGCTCCATCACTGAAAAGATAAGGTTTCGTCTTGAGGAAGAGGCCCTGGATGACCTTGAAATGCATTGACTATTAGCCTGTTTTGAAGTAAAGCTTTGAAGAATATTGTCCGCCATCCATCTTTTTTTTGTTAGTAACGAAACAATGAAAATATGCATTAACACTTTCAAACAGATTTATGATAATTACTCAACAAGAAATAAAGAAAATTATGTCTAGATAAAGACCAACATAGAAAGTAGAGAGAAAGAGATAAAATAGGAGGGGAAGAGAGGGAGAATGAGGATTGGGTGGGGATGGGACATGTAGGGAAGGGGACATAGCCGTCCTGTCCATCCAACGACTGAATGACATATTGACAATGCAGTTCGCAAATGTGTTAATGCATGAATCAACAGGATCTTAAGAGCCAAAGATCTAACTCAGGTGTCTCCCTAAATGCAATCCAGTGGGCCCATGTATTATACATTTTATCTGTATTACCTGACCTCTGACTTATCATTTGCTCCATTCTGTAGATGTCGTTGAGTTCTGCAATGAACTCGGCACAGGAAGGAAATTTTTCCTGTTTCCAATATCGAGGAACCAAGTTCCTGACTGGAAGTGTCTGAGCAAGCCCTTTTGAACCTAGAAATTGACAGATCGCATAATGACAACATGGCCAGATCCGCTGAAGGCTGGATCTGTGTAATTGACAACTTATGAAGTTTGAAAACAGCCAACCATAGATCTTTTATGGGAGGACAATACCACAGATGTGTACATAGGAGCCCACTTCTTTTAACCCCTTCACCCCCAAGGGTGGTTTGCACGTTAATGACCAGGCCAATTTTTACAATTCTGACCACTGTCCTTTTATGAGGTTATAACTCTGGAACGCTTCAACGGATCCCGGTCATTCTGACACTGTTTTCTCGTGACATATTGTACTTCATGATAGTTGTAAAAATTCTTTGATATTACCTGTGTTTATTTGTGAAAAAATGGAAATTTGGCGAAAATTTTGAAAATTTTGCAATTTTCCAAATTTTAATTTTTATGCAATTAAATCACAGTCATATGTCACACAAAATACTTAATAAGTAACATTTCCCACATGTCTACTTTACATCAGCACAATTTTGGAACCAAATTTTTTTTTTGTTAGGGAGTTATAAGGGTTAAAATTTGACCAGCAATTTCTCATTTTTACAACACCATTTTTTTTTAGGGACCGCATCTCATTTGAAGTCATTTTGAGGGGTCTATATGATAGAAAATACCCAAGTGTGACACCATTCTAAAAACTGCACCCCTCAAGGTGCTCAAAACCACATTCAAGAAGTTTATTAACCCTTCAGGTGTTTCACAGGAATGTTTTGAATTTTTAAATAAAAATGAACATTTAACTTTTTTTCACACAAAATTTACTTCAGCTCCAATTTGTTTTATTTTACCAAGGGTAACAGGAATAAATGGACCCCAAGAGATGTTGTACAATTTGTCCTGAGTACGTTGATACCCCATGTGTGGGGGTAAACCACTGTTTGGGTGCATGACAGAGCTCGGAAGCGAAGGAGCGCCATTTGACTTTTCAATGCAAAATTGACTGGAATTGAGATGGGACGCCATGTTGTGTTTGGAGAGCCCCTGATGTGCCTAAACATTGAAACCCCCCACAAGTGACACCATTTTGGAAAGTAGACCCCCTAAGGAGCTTATCTAGAGGTGTGGTGAGCACTTTGATTTACCAAGTGCTTCACAGAAGTTTATAATGCAGAACCGTAAAAATAAAAAATCATATTTTTTCACGAAAATTATCTTTTTGCCCCCAATTTTTTATTTTCCCCTTAGTAAGAGAAGAAATTGGACCCCAAAAGTTGTTGTACAATTTGTCCTGAGTATGCTGATACCCCAAATGTGGGGGTAAACCACTATTTGGGTGCATGGGAGAGCTCGGAAGGGAAGGAGCACCGTTTGACTTTTCAATGCAAAATTGACAGGAATTGAGATGGGACGCCATGTTGCGTTTGGAGAGCCACTAATGTGCCTAAACATTGAAAACCCCCACAAGTGACACCATTTTGGAAAGTAGACCCCCTAAGGAACTTATCTAGAGGTGTGGTGAGCACGTTGACCCACCAAGTGCTTCACAGAAGTTTATAATTAGTGTTGAGCGATACCGTCCGATACTTGAAAGTATCGGTATCGGAAAGTATCGGCCGATACCGGCAAAGTATCGGATCTAATCCGATACCGATACCCGATACCAATACAAGTCAATGGGACACCAAGTATCGGACGCTATCCTGTATGGTTCCCAGGGTCTGAAGGAGAGGAAACTCTCCTTCAGGCCCTAGGATCCATATCAATGTGTAAAAGAAAGAATTGAAATAAAAAATAGGGATATACTCACCCTCTGACGCGCCCTGGACTTTACCGCCGTAACCGGGAGCCGTTGTACCTAAGAATGCGCGCTTGAAGGGCCTTAGATGACGTCACGGCGCTCTGATTGGTCCGTAGCGGTCGCGTGACCGCTACGCGACCAATCACAAAGCCGTGACGTCACCTAAGGTCTTTCAAGCGCTTGAAATACCTTAGAAGACGTCCGCAGCTTCTGATTGGTCACGTAGCGGTCGCGTGACTGCTACGCGACCAATCACAAAGCCGTGACGTCACCTAAGGTCTTTCAAGCGCTTGAAAGACATTAGGTGACGTCACGGCTTTGTGATTGGTCACGTAGCGGTCACACGACCGCTACGGACCAATCAGAGCGCCGTGACATCATCTAAGGCCCTTCAAGCGTGCATTCTTAGGTACAACGGCTCCCGGTTACGGCGGTAAAGTCCAGGGGCCGCCGGAGAGGTGAGTTTCTAAACATTGAAACCCCCCACAAGTGACACCATTTTGTAGACCCCCTAAGGAACTTATCTAGAGGTGTAGTGAGCACTTTGACCCACCAAGTGCTTCACAGAAACTTATAACGCAGAGCCATGAAAATAAAAAATAAAAAATTTTCCCCCAAAATTTATTTTTTAGCCCCCAGTTTTGTATTTTCCCAAGGGTAACAGGAGAAATTGGACCCCAAAAGTTGTTGTCCAATTTGTCTTGAGTACGCTGATACCCCATATGTGGGGGGAACCACCGTTTGGGTGCATGGGAGGGCTCGGAAGGGAAGGAGCGCCATTAGGAATGCAGACTTAGATGGAATGGTCTGCAGGCGTCACATTGCGTTTGCAGAGGCCCTAATGTACCTAAACAGTAGAAACCCCCACAAGTGACACCATTTTGGAAAGCAGACCCCCTAAGGAACTCATCTAGATGTGTTGTGAGAGCTTTGAACCCCCAAGTGTTTCACTACAGTTTATAACGCAGAGCCGTGCAAAGAAAAAATATTTTTTTTCCACGAAAAATACTTTTTAGCCCCCAGTTTTGTATTTTCCCAAAGGTAACAGGAGAAATTGGACCCCAAAAGTTGTTCTCCAATGTGTTCCGAGTACGATGATACCCCATATGTTGGGGTAAACCCCTGTTTCGGCGCACGGGAGAGCTCGGAAGGGAAGGAGCACTGTTTTACTTTTTCAACGCAGAATTGGCTGAAATTGAGATCGGACGCCATGTCACGTTTGGAGAGCCCCTGATGTGCCTAAACAGTGGAAACCCCCCAATTATAACTGAAACCCTAATCCAAACACACCCCTAACCCTCATCCCAATGGTAACCCTAACCACACCTCTAACCCAGACACACCCCTAACCCTAATCCCAACCCTATTCCCAACCGTAAATGTAATCCAAACCCTAACCCTAACCCTAACTTTAGCCCCAACACTAACCCTAACTTTAGCCCCAACCCTAACTGTAGCCTTAACCCTAGCCCCAACTCTAGCCCCAACCCTAACCCTAACCCTAGCCCTAACCCTAACACTAGCCCCAACCCTAACCCTAGCCCTAACCCTAACCCTAGACCAAGCCCTAACCCTAGCCCTAACCCTAGGCCTAACCCTAGCCCTAACCCTAATGGGAAAATGGAAATAAATACATTTTTGAAATTTTTGAATTTTTCCCAAATTAAGCGGGTGATGAAGGGGGGTTTGATTTACTTTTATAGCAGCTTTTTTTGTGGATATTTATGATTGGCAGCCGTCACACACTGAGAGACGCTTTTTATTGCAAAAAATATTTTTTGCGTTACCACATTTTGAGAGCTATACTTTTTCCATATTTGAGTCCACAGAGTCATGTGAGGTCTTGTTTTTTGCGGGACGAGTTGACGTTTTTATTGGTAACATATTCGGGCACAAGAGATTTTTTGATCGCTTTTTATTCCGATTTTTGTGAGGCAGAATGACCAAAAAACAGCTATTCATGAATTTCTTTTGGGGGAGGCGTTTTTACCGTTCCGCATTTGGTAAAATTGATAAAGCAGTTTTATTCTTCGGGTCAGTACGATTACAGCAATACCTCATTTATATCATTTGTTTTATGTTTTGGCGCTTTTATACGATAAAAACAATTTTATAGAAAAAATAATTATTTTGGCATTGCTTTATTCTGAGGACTATAACTTTTTATTTTTTCGCTGATGATGCTGTATTGTGGCTCGTTTTTTGCGGGACAAGATGACGTTTTCAGCGGTACCATGGTTACTTACATCCGTCTTTTTGATCGCTTGTTATTCCACTTTTTGTTCGGCGGTATGAGAATAAAGCGTTGTTTTTTGCCTCGTTTTTTTTATTTTTTTTTATGGTGTTCACTGAAGGGGTTAACTAGTGATATATTTTTATAGGTGGGGTTGTTACGGACGCGGCAATACTAAATATGTGTACTTTTATTGTTTGATTTTTTTTATTTAGATAAAGAAATGTATTTATGGGAATAATATATATATTTTTTTCTTTATTTAGGAATTTTTTTTTTCTTTTCTTTTTTACACATGTGGGAATTTTTTTTTTTACTTTTTTACTTTGTCCCAGGGAGGGACATCACAGATCGATGATCTGACAGTTTGCACAGCACTCATACAGTCATGAAGGCTTACCAGCGCCTGCACGGCACCGGAAGTAATTCCTGCAGGACCCGGATGCATCCCCGTGGCCATTTTGGATCCAGGGCCTGCAGGGATAGGAGGTAAGAGACCCTCGCAGCAACGTGATCACATTGCGCTGCTCCGGGGGTCTCAGGGAAGCCCAAAGGGAGCCCCCTCCCTGCGCGATGCTTCCCTGTACCGCCGGCACACCGCGATCATGTTTGATCGCGGTGTGCTGGGGGTAATGTGCCGGGGGCGGTCCATGACCGCTCCTGGCACATAGTGCCGGATGTCAGCTGCGATAGGCAGCTGACACCCAGCCGCGATCGGCCGCGCTCCCCCCGTGAGCGCGGCCGATCGTGCTGGACGTACTATTCCGTCCTTGGGAATTAGGGCCCACCCCACATGGACGGAATAGTACGTCCAATGGCAGAAAGGGGTTAAACATCTCCAGCAAGTATCAGGGGTCAAAGGGAACACAGTATGTACCATGGAAGGATACCTATACCACCTTGTCAGGATCTTATAGCTCCTCTCCTTTGATACTGCACACAACAATGATCTAAATGTAAAAAGGAGGAATTTTGCTCTATCTTCAGATGACAAAGATTTCCCCAAATCAGCCTCCATTTTAGAAAAAACGGTGGGTGACCCTGTGGTGAAATCCCCTACTCTTGGAAAATTCCATACAACAATGAGACAGTATGATCTGGAGGGTTTGTTGATATGCATAGCATCTCAAAGGGGAATAGTGGTCTATCCAAATTAGTTTGTTTCGCAGGTGTATTGATAAAACTCTTTAGTTGTTCATAAAAGAACCACGCACCTGAAGGTGGCTCTTTATCTAAGAATATTTCCCTGTTTGTTTTAAGTAGTCATGAATAATAGGTTTGGTGTCTCTCCTCTTATTTAGGTACATCTCTCTATTTAGTCCCGCGGGAAAGGCAGAGTTATCGTATATTGGGATCAGTGGGCCCGGGAATGAGGTTATATGAAGGCCCCTACCCCTGAGTTTGATAAAAGATAAAAAATTTCATATAAGAAAGAGCAAGGGAGCGTCCAGCCTCCCCCCCACCCACAGACCAGAGAATCATCTGGGAGTCACACCCGTTAAGATCGTTTTCTAGGTTAACCCATTTTTTGTTGTTTTTGTTATGGTAAAAATCTAGGATACAGGTTCCCAATGAGGCGTAACTATAATTTGCGAGGTTTGGGAGACCCAGACCGCCTGCTTGTTTAGACCTGCTCAACATTAAGTACGATATACATGCCCGATTGTGGGACCAGTGCCAGCCATCTTTTATCAACAGTGCAGATTTGGTCACAAACACCCGGTTTCACCATTATCGCTGAGTGAGCAGACCAGTTATGGCAATTAATAGTGTTGTTTATCAGACAGTCAAGACACATCGCTTGAGCAATACTCTCTTCAGTCTGGAAGACAGTCTTAGAATGGGTTGAAGCTTAAAATATGTGATGTCGGCTAGTTTCATCACACTCTTGGAAAATGTATTTAACCCCTTAATCCCATATGACGTACTATACCGTCGAGGTGGGGTGGGCCTTAATTCCCGGTGACGGTATAGTACGTCATACGCGATCGGCCGCGCTCACGGGGGGAGCGCGGCCGATCGCGGCCGGGTGTCGGCTGCATATCGCAGCTGACATCCGGCACTATGTGCCAGGAGCGGTCACGGACCGCCCCCGGCACATTAACCCCCGGCACACCGCGATCAAACATGATCGCGGTGTACCGGCGGTACAGGGAAGCATCGCGCAGGGAGGGGGCTCCCTGCGTGCTTCCCTGAGACGATCGGTACAAGGTGATGTACTCACCTCGTACCGAACGTCTTCTCCCTGCAGGCCCCGGATCCAAAATGGCCGAGGGGCTGTATCCGGGTCCTGCAGGGAGCACTTCCGGGTCGGAGCAGGCTGCAGATGAAAGCTGCAGCCTGCTCCGATGAAAGTATGATCGCAGATATGATAGAGTGCTGTGCACACTGTCAGATCTGCGATCTGTGATGTCCCCCCCTGGGACAAAGTAAAAAAGTAAAAAAAAAAATTTCCACATGTGTAAAAAAAAAAAAAAAAAAAATTCCTAAATAAATAATAATAAAAAAAAAAATATTATTCCCATAAATACATTTCTTTATCTAAAAAAAACAAACAAAAACAATAAAAGTACACATATTTAGTATCGCCGCGTCCGTAACGACCCAACCTATAAAACTGGCCCACTAGTTAACCCCTTCAGTAAACACCGTAAGAAAAAAAAAAAAAAAACGAGGCAAAAAACAACGCTTTATTACCATACCGCCGAACAAAAAGTGGAATAACACGCGATCAAAAAGACAGATATAAATAACCATGTTACCGCTGAAAACGTCATCTTGTCCCGCAAAAAACGAGCTGCCATACAGCATCATCAGCAAAAAAGTAAAAAAGTTATAGTCCTCAGAATAAAGCGATGCCAAAATAATTATTTTTTCTATAAAATAGTTTTTATCGTATAAAAGCGTCAAAACATAAAAAAATGATATAAATGAGGTATCGCTGTAATCGTACTGACCCGACGAATAAAACTGCTTTATCAATTTTACCAAGCGCAGAACGGTATAAACGCCTCTCCCAAAAGAAATTCATGAATAGCTGGTTTTTGGTTATTCTGCCTCACAAAAATCGGAATAAAAAGTGATAAAAAATGGTCACGTGTCCGAAAATGTTACCAATAAAAACGTCAACTCGTCCCGCAAAAAACAAGACCTCACATGACTCTGTGGACCAAAATGTGGAAAAATTATAGGTCTCAAAATGTGGAGACGCAAAAACTTTTTTGCTATAAAAAGCGTCTTTTAGTCTGGTTTCACACTTGCGTTTTTATCTGCATGCGTTTTTTAAAAAAACCGCATGTGTGAAAAAATGCATGTAAACGCGGTAAAACGCATGCGTTTTTATAGAAAAACACAAGAAAACAAGAAAAAAACAAAAAACCCTAACCCTACCCCTAACCTGAAATACGTGGCACTGAAATACGTGGCACTGAAATATACGTTTATATACGTATATACGTATATAAGTGCCACGATATTTCAGTGGCCACGTATTTAAGTGCCACGTATTTAAGTGCCACGTATTTAAGTGCCACGTATTTACGTGCCACGTATTTACGTGCCACGTATTTTTCAGTGCCTGAAATACGTGGCACTGAAATACGTGGCACGGAAATATCGTGGCACTGAAATATCGTGGCACTGAAGTATTTACGTGCCACGTATTTTTCAGTGCCTGAAATACGTGGCACTGAAATACGTGGCACTGAAATACGTGGCACTGAAATACGTGGCACTGAAATACGTGGCACTGAAATACGTGGCACTGAAATACGTGGCACTGAAATATCGTGGCACTGAAATATCGTGGCACTTAAATACGTGGCACTTAAATACGTGGCACTTAAATACGTGGCACTTAAATACGTGGCACTTATATACGTGGCACTTATATACGTGGCACTTATATACGTGGCACTTATGTACGTGGCACTTATATACGTGGCACTTATGACTGTCAGAAAATGTTCAGTAAACGGTTAGGGGTAGGGTTTCAGGTAGAATTGGGGGGTTTCCACTGTTCAGGCACATCAGGGGCTCTCCAAACGCGACATGGCGTCCAATCTCAATTCCAGCCAATTCTGCGTTGAAAAAGTAAAACAGTGCTCCTTCCCTTCCGAGCTCTCCCGTGCGTCCAAAAAGGGGTTTACCCCAACATATGGGGTATCAGCGTACTAGGGACAAATTGAACAACAACTTCTGGGGTCCAAGTTCTCTTGTTATCCTTGGGAAAATAAAAATTTGGGGGGCTAAAAATCATTTTTGTGGGAAAAAAAATATGTTTTATTTTCACGGCTCTGCGTTGTAAACTGTAGTGAAACACTTGGGGGTTCAAAGTTCTCACAACACATCTAGATAAGTTCCTTGGGAGGTCTAGTTTCCAATATGGGGGGGTTTGTACTATTTGGGTACATCAGGGGCTCTGCAAATGCAACGTGACGCCTGCAGACCAATCCATTTAAGTCTGCATTCCAAATGGCGCTCCTTCCATTCCGAGCTCTGTCATGCGCCCAAACAGTGGTTCCCCCCCACATAGGGGGTATCAGCGTACTCAGGACAAATTGGACAACAACTTTTAGGGTCCAATTTATCCTGATACCCTTGTGAAAATACAAAACTGGGGGCTAAAAAATCATTTTTGTGAAAAAGAAAAATAATTTTTATTTTCACGGCTCTGCGTTATAAACTGTAGTGAAACACTTGGGGGTTCAAAGTTCTCACAACACATCTAGATAAGTTCCTTGGGGGGTCTAGTTTCCAATATGGGGTCACTTGTGGGGGGTTTGTACTGTTTGGGTACATCAGGGGCTCTGCAAATTCAACGTGACGCCTGCAGACCAATCCATTTAAGTCTGAATTCCAAATGGCGCTCCTTCCCTTCCGAGCTCTGTCATGCGCCCAAACAGTGGTTCCCCCCCACATAGGGGGTATCAGCGTACTCAGGACAAATTGGACAACAACTTTTAGGGTCCAATTTATCCTGATACCCTTGTGAAAATACAAAACTGGGGGCTAAATTTCATTTTTGTGAAAAAAAAAAAATATATTATTTTCACGGCTCTGCGTTATAAACTGTAGTGAAACACTTGGGGGTTCAAAGTTCTCACAACACATCTAGATAAGTTCCTTGGGGGGTCTAGTTTCCAATATGGGGTCACTTGTGGGGGGTTTGTACTGTTTGGGTACATCAGGGGCTCTGCAAATGCAACGTGACGCCTGCAGACCAATCCATTTAAGTCTGCATTCCAAATGGCGCTCCTTCCCTTCCGAGCTCTGTCATGCGCCCAAACAGTGGTCCCTCCCCACAAATGGGGTATCAGCGTACTCCAGACAAATTGGACAACAACTTTTGGGGTCCAATTTATCCTGATACCCTTGTGAAAATACAAAACTGGGGGCTAAAAAATAATTTTTGTGAAAAAAAAAAATAATTTTTATTTTCACGGCTCTGCGTTATAAACTGTAGTGAAACACTTGGGGGTTCAAAGCTCTCAAAACACATCTAGATAAGTTCCTTAGGGGGTCTACTTTCCAAAATGGTGTCACTTGTGGGGGGGTTTAATGTTTAGGCACATCAGGGGCTCTCCAAACGCAACATGGCATCCCATCTTAATTCCAGTCAATTTTGCATTGAAAAGTAAAATAGCGCTTCTTCCCTTCTGAGCTCTGCTATGCGCCCAAACAATGGTTTACACCCACATATGGGGTATCGTCGTACTCAGGACAAATTGCACAACAACTTTTGTGGTCTAATTTCTTCTCTTACCCTTGGGGAAATAAAAAAATGGGGGTGAAAAGATCATTTTTGTGAAAAAATATGATTTTTTATTTTTACGGCTCTGCATTATAAACTTCTGTGAAGCACTTGTTGGGTCAAAGTGCTCAACACACATCTAGATAAGTTCCTTAAGGGGTCTACTTTCCAAAATGGTGTCACTCGTGGGGGGTTTCAATGTTTAGGCACATTAGGGGCTCTCCAAACGCAACATGGCGTCCCATCTCAATTCCAGTCAATTTTGCATTGAAAAGTCAAATGGCGCTCCTTTGTTTCCAAGCTCTGCCATGCGCCCAAACTGTGGTTTACCCCCACATATGGGGTATCAGCGTACTCAGGACAAATTGTACAACAACTTTTGGGGTCTATTTTCTCCTGTTACCCTTGGTAAAATAAAACAAATTGGAGCTGAAATAAATTTTGTGTGAAAAAAAGTTAAATGTTCATTTTTATTTAAACATTCCAAAAATTCCTGTGAAACACCTGAAGGGTTAATAAACTTCTTGAAAGTGGTTTTGAGTACCTTGAGGGGTGCAGTTTTTAGAATGGTGTCACACTTGGGTATTTTCTATCATATAGACCCGTCAAAATGACTTCAAATGAGATGTGGTCCCTAAAAAAAAATGGTGTTGTAAAAATGAGAAATTGCTGGTCAACTTTTAACCCTTATAACTCCGTCACAAAAAAAAAATTTTGGTTCCAAAATTGTGCTGATGTAAAGTAGACATGTGGGAAATGTTATTTATTAAGTATTTTGTGTGACATATGTCTGTGATTTAAGGGCATAAAAATTCAAAGTTGGAAAATTGCGAAATTTTCAAAATTTTCGCCAAATATTCGTTTTTTTCACAAATAAACGCATTTTATATCGAAGAAATTTTACCACTAACATGAAGTACAATATGTCACGAGAAAACAATGTCAGAATCGCCAAGATCCGTTGAAGCGTTCCAGAGTTATAACCTCATAAAGGGACAGTGGTCAGAATTGTAAAAATTGGCCCGGTCATTAACGTGCAAACCACCCTCGGGGCTTAAGGGGTTAAAAACACGGCCAAAGCAGCAGAAAACAAAACCTTATGGAGAAGTACTTATCATCACCTTATTCCTAATTATGGACTGTGTTTTATAAAAAGAATTTCTGTATTAGATCTTTACAGCAAAGTTTCAAGTAATAGAATAAACAATTTCATTAGGCATTAATTTTAAAAATTACCAGAGTGGAATATTTTCAAATAAGCATTGCATAAGTTTCTTCAACTGAAGAAATTGGTAGTTGTCCAGTGAGAACTAAGGAAAATAACAAAAATTAAGTAAAACTCTCCCAAGAGGTTGGTATAAGTTTGCTTCTGTGTGTATTATTATTTTTTGTTGGTTTCTTCTCTGCCTAAACAATTATAGAATGGAAGTTCTAATGCATTTTTATTATTTACAAAACTCTCACTAATCTAATTATTTGTTCCTTTCAAATTCTTAAAGATCACACGTTCAAAAGATTAATTTAGAGCTGTAATATGTCTAATTACTTTTGTGATGTCTCAGTATATTAATTGCAGATTTTATTTGGCTTACAAATTCTCATTTGAGGATTAGAAAAAAAGAAAAAAGTATGTTATAATAGTAGAATGAGTAGTGTCATCTTTTGCACTGCTTTTATAGTCCATAGAAGAATTTCTACAACATTTTTACTTCAATAGGGCAAACACTACTCATATGTGTCATAGAGGGCTTAATAACATCATAAAATGGCTCGAGAAACACCTCCAAAAGGTTTTATTTTTTTGCAAATCGTCCCGTCCAATGGCAAAAAAAATAGCTTGAGGCACCTCTCTCCTCGCCAACCTATGTAATATAGAGAGCTGAAAATATCAGATAGTTCTCCATAAAAAAAGTATTTTTAAATAATACAATCTAAATAGTTTAACGTCCACCTATTTTTCCTGGTATGTGCAAAACTGCCCTGTTTTAGTCACAAAGGGAATAAAGGGGTTATCTAGACATCAAATATTAATGGCCGTCCTATGTAGCAGGTCATCAGTATCAGATCGGTGGCAGTCCAACACCCAGTACTCACATCATTCAGTTGTTATCTGTTCTGACAATGAATGGATGTAAACATTGAACAGAACTGAGCGGCAAAGCTCTAAAAAATTTGCAGCAGCCACTGCTGAGAATATTACATCTGTTCTTATACTCTCAAAGCTTATCCACGTTTTTGACAAAAGTCTGCAGTCAATCAATAAAAGTGAATTGAGTGAAGCCATGCATGTTTAGTTGGAACGTGGCTGGAAATATGTAAATTGCACACTTGAGGTCACATGACCACTCGGTCTTGCCGCTGGCACAGGAGAATCACCACAGTGCATGATGCACAAAATGTGAGGATTTACAAGTCTCCAGTCACATAATATTATTACAGACTTTTGTGATAAACCTGGACGTCTTTAAGTAGGAGTTGATCTACTGTTCTCAGAAATGGATCCTACACATGGATCAGAGCTGTGCTGTTTATATCTGGGTGCTGCTGGAGTCTAGAACAGATGATGATTAGCGGTGTCAGTTGTTGTACCTCGAACGACCGGATATTGACTATGTATCTTAATAATAGGTCATCAATGTAAGATGCCCAGGAAACGCCTTTAAAATCATGTAAAAGTAAAATCTTTTTATAGACATATGAACGTATATGAATGAAAACTTTTAGCAGTCACTCTCCTTTGCCATTTTCACTCCTCTTTTGGACCACTTGATGGCATCTTTGACCAGCTGGATCACTGCACTGTTTGCTATGCAGACCAGATGTCAATGTACATCTATGAAGCTCAGAACATGGCTCTTGCTAAGAGTAAGAAGTAGTAATAAAACTCAGCACTCAAGAGGATATTTTGCTAAAGAATGTGGATTTAATTTACAAACATTCCATGAAAACAGCTAATGATGTTTCAGTCGATAATGGACCTTCATCAGATATTCACCAACTTATTACAAAAATACATAATACTCTCAGGGGTATTGATAGGGGTGATGCAGACTGCGCTTATTAACCTCTTTCTAACCTCGGACGGGATAGTACGTCCGAGGTCAGATACCGCGCTTTGATGCAGGGCTCCGTCGGTGAGCCCGCATCAAAGCCGAGACATGTCAGCTGGTTTGAACAGCTGACATGTGCCCGCAATAGCGGCGGGTGAAATCGAGATTCACCCGCCGCTATTAACTAGTTAAATGCCGCTGTCAAACGCAGACAGCGGCATTTAACAGGCGCTTCTGGACGGAAATGAGCGCATCGCCGACCCCTGTCACATGTTCGGGGGTCAGCGATGCTTCTGCAGAGTAACCATAGAGGTCCTTGAGACCTCTATGATTACTGATCGCCGGTAGCTGTGAGCGCCACCCTGTGGTCGGCGATCACAGCACACCTGCATTTCTGCTGCATAGCAGCGATCTGATGATCGCTGCTGTGTAGTAGAGCCGATCGTGTTGTGCCAGCTTCTAGCCTCCTATGGAGGCTATTGAAGCATGGCAAAAGTTAAAATAAAAGTAAAGAAAATGTGAAAAAAATAAAAAAAATATAAAAGTTTAAATCACCCCCCTTTCGCCCCATTCAAAATAAATTAATTAAAAAAAATCAAACCTACATATATTTGGTATCGCTGCGTTCAGAATCGCCCGATCTATCAATAAAAAAAGGATTTACCTGATTGCTAAAAGACATAGCGAGAAAAAAATTTGAAACACCAGAATTATGTTTTTTTGGTCGCCGCGACATTGCATTAAAATGCAATAACGGGCGATCAAAAGAACTTATCTGCACCAAAATGGTATCAATAAAAATACCAGCTCGGCATGCAAAAAATAAGCCCTCACCTGACCCCAGATCATGAAAAATGGAGACGCTACAGGTATCGGAAAATGGCGCAATTTTCTTTTTTTTTAGCAAAGTTTGGAATTTTTTTTCACCACTTAGATAAAAAATAACCTAAACATGTTAGGTGTCTGTGAACTCGTACTGACCTGGAGAATCATAATGACAGGTCAGTTTTAGCATTTAGTGAACCTAGAAAAAAAGCCAAGCAAAAAACAAGTGTGGGACTGCACTTTTTTTGCAATTTCACCGCACCTGGAATTTTTTTCCCGATTTCTAGTACATGACATGGTAAAACTAATGATGCTGTTTAAAAGTACAACTCGTCCCGCAAAAAATAAGCCCTCACATGGCCATATTTACAGAAAAATGAAAAAGTTATGGCTCTGGGAAGGAGGGGAGCAAAAAACGAACACGGAAAAATGGAAAATCCCAAGGTCATGAAGGAGTCAAGGAGATACGCGTTATCTGTGTTGAGGAGTGGTGACCTGGAGGCACTTCTCCTAACAGTGACTCATCAGTGCAGATAACGGGTATGTCTTTAAAGAATGCAATTTACATTACCCCTATCGATACCCCTGAGAGAATTATGCATTTTTACAAAAATAAAGTTAGCATCTGAAGAAAGTCCAAAATGTAATTAGCTATTTTTCACAGACTGTTCCTGTTTGTAAATATAATCCATATTCTTTTGCAAATTATCCTATTGAGTGATGAGTTTTTTGGCTACAATTATCACGGACTGGAGCCCTACTCTCACACCTCATCATCTTCTACCTTAGTGCTGTATATTATTCATTTACTAGGAAAGAAGGTAATGCTTGACCTGTCAGAGTTGCAGTCACAAGATGGTGCAAAGGGTCCGGAACGGCGATAGAAACTGAAGAACATGGTGACCAGTAAGTATTTTACTTCAAAGGCTGAACATACTGTACATAACTAATACCTAACAGGTGGATACATAAAAAATGCTGGAATGGTACTTAAAAGAGGGGCAGTGGATGAATGAACATGAGAATACACAAGCAGTTTTTTTGTATTCTGCTACCATAGAGACAAATGGCTGTTCATAAGTAGAGATGAGCGAATTTGATTGGGTCCCTGCTTATTCGGCATGGATACATGGAGCATGCCGGCTTATCAGCTGATCGGCACCACAGCTGCATGTGTCGCGGCTGTGCACTGTCACAGCACATGCAGGGGAGCCTGTTTGTTGGGCTCTCCATGCATGTGCTGTGACAGTGACACAGCCGCGACACATGAAGCTGCGGCACCAGACAGCTGATCAGCCAGAACGATCCATGTATCCGGGTTCCCTCTGCAGCTTATTCGGTAAGAGCTGTAGCTTGTTGAATAAGTAGGGACCCAAAAATTCGCTCAGTCATCTCTATTCATAAGATTACCCATGATTATTAGCAATATGATATATATTTAAGTCTCAATGCAACTTACAAAACTCCTTATCTTCTATTTTAGAAAAGGTTTTAGAACAGGTGAGTTAACAGCCTCCAATTTTCCCGGCATCTTCTATTTTATTGATTATAGGATATCTGTGGTTATAACTATAAAGTGCACTAGAAGTACTCAAGTTAATTGTTGATTAAGATTTTTGATTATTATGCAAAGGTGACGCCAAAATGATCCAAGCCAAATTATGCTCCCAGACGTCAATGAGACCACACGGAGGTTGTATGTCAGTTATAATATCTTCAGTTAGGCTTTTTATTCATACCTATCATTTAGTCAGTTTGCTATATTCCTTCCATTTTACTGCTTAATTAGGAATCATAAACTGTATACATTTTATCTGTTGGTTCATAAACATGGGAAGAAGTCATGATTAAATTATTACATTTATTTTTACTTCATAAATACACATTACATTGAATTACAACCAGCATACCTTGTTTGCAACTTTACTAACAAGTCCTTGGAAAAGACTGAAGGCAGGCACAGACTGGACCACCAGGGGATCGAGGAATCCTCCGGTGGGCCTCTGGTTTCCAGTAGGCCCCTAAGCTAGGATATAACAATTACAACCATACTATGCACCACTGGTGCCGCCTTTAGTATGTGGAATATATGTCCTCAGATGCATATCCAGTAGAAAAGTATTGCCCCACAATATCTACCCATCAGAGGCCGGCAGTAGGAGAAGAAATCACAGCTGGCACATTGCAATGATACCACCGCCCTGAAAAAGTATACTAAATGGAGCCAGAGATGGGGACATTATTTTAAATATGGAGGTAGTGGTGATGTAGGACACAGCCAGCCATGAGATTTTATGTGCCCCAAAGAAGCTGGAGTGTGTACACCTGGCTTACTGTGCGTTGTCAAGAAAGCAAAGATTTGCAAAAAGTCGGCAGTGATGCTCATGCCGTTAAAGGTAAATCACCATAATTGTACATCAAGGTAGATGTGATTTTCAGTCTATTTCACTCTAACAGGGATAATGCCTAATAGATCTTTATATATAGTGATGGTGTGGGCCACTAGAGTCAATGCTACGTTTCGGTCCAAGACAGCCCAATCCAACACTGACTTGAAGTGTATAAAAACAACATACAGTTGTAGCCAAAAGTATTGACACCCCTGCAATTCTGTCAGATAATACTCAGTTTCTTCCTGAAAATGATTGCAAACACAAATTCTTTGGTATTATTGTCTTCATTTAATTTGTCTTAAATGAAAAAACACAAAAGAGAATGAAGCAAAAAGCAAAACATTGATCATTTCACACAAAACTCCAAAAATGGGCCAGACAAAAGTGTTGGCACCCTCAGCCTAATACTTGGTTGCACAACCTTTAGCCAAAATAACTGCGACCAACCGCTTCCGGTAACCATCAATGAGTTTCTTACAATGCTCTGCTGGAATTTTAGACCATTCTTCTTTGGCAAACTGCTCCAGGTCCCTGATATTTGAAGGGTGCCTTCTACAAACTGCCATTTTTAGATCTCTCCACAGGTGTTCTATGGGATTCATGTCTGGACTCATTGCTGGCCACCTTAGAAGTCTCCAGTGCTTTCTCTCAAACCATTTTCTAGTGCTTTTTGAAGTGTGTTTTGGGTCATTGTCCTGCTGGAAGGCCCTACATTATGCTGCAAAATTTGTTGGTAGTCTTCAGACTTCATAATGCCATGCACACGGTCAAGCAGTCCAGTGCCAGAGGCAGCAAAGCAACCCCAAAACATCAGGGAACCTCTGCCATGTTTGACTGTAGGGACCGTGTTCTTTTCTTTGAATGCCTCTTTTTTCTCCTGTAAACTCTATGTTGATACCTTTGCCCAAAAAGTTCTACTTTTGTCTCATCTGACCAGAGAACATTCTTCCAAAACGTTTTAGGCTTTTTCAGGTAAGTTTTGGCAAACTCCAGCCTGGCTTTTTTATGTCTCGGGGTAAGAAGTGGGGTCTTCCTGGGTCTCCTACCATACAGTCCCTTTTCATTCAGACGCCGACGGATAGTACGGGTTGACACTGTTGTACCCTCGGACTACAGGGCAGCTTGAACTTGTTTGGATGTTAGTCGAGGTTCTTCATCCAACATCCGCACAATCTTGCGTTGAAATCTCTTGTCAATTTTTCTTTTCCGTCCTCATCTAGGGAGGTTAGCCACAGTGCCGTGGGCTTTAAATTCTTGATGACACTGCGTACAGTAGACACAGGAACATTCAGGTCTTTGGAGATGGACTTGCAGCCTTGAGATTGCTCATGCTTCCTCACAATTTGGTTTCTCAATTCCTCAGACAGTTCTTTGGTCTTCTTTCTTTTCTCCATGCTCAATGTTGTACACACAAGGACACAGGACAGAGGTTGAGTCAACTTTAATCCATGTCAACTGGCTGCAAGTGTGATTTAGTTATCGCCAACACCTGTTAGGTGCCACAGGTAAGTTACAGGTGCTGTTAATTACACAAATTAGAGAAGCATCACATGATTTTTAGAACAGTGCCAATACTTTTGTCCACCCCCTTTTTTATGTTTGGTGTGGAATTATATCCAAATTGGCTTAAGGACAATTCTTTTTGTGATTTTTCATTGAAGACAACATAAAAGAAGATAATAATAACAAAGAATTTGTGTTTGCAATCATTTTCAGGAAGAAACTGAGTATTATCTGACAGAATTGCAGGGGTGTCAATACTTTTGGCCACAACTGTAGCATAATTGTATTTCTTCTTTCTTGTTGGTTTTATAGCACAAAAATATTCTGCAGGACAGTACATAGATTTGCATTCCTGTCTCTAATGCAGCACAGAATCCATGTTTTAAAACATTAGGACCAATTTTATATCAAATGTAATGTTTCGGAGAAGGACATATTTCAAATTTCATGCAGATGCTGTCCGTAGGCCATTTTCAGATAATTCTACTTTTTTTGTGAATTTTACAGCTACATCTCTTGGATCTCATGAAATCAATCATAAAATGTTCAGTGAAACTGTGGGAAATCTAGGTATTAAAGCAATTTCTGTTTTTTTTTTTCATCCTACGACCCCAGTCCTTCCAAACAATAGTGCTAACCACTGAGGCACCATGTTGCTTAACAGCTGACTATTTATTTCCACAATCATGTTCTATTAAAAGGTATAAAATTGAAAACAATTTCAACAATATAATTGTAAAACATCTCTTTTCCAGCCCTCAGCATCAGAATCCATGCAAACTTCTGAACTATAGATTTGTCTTGTATGCCAAACAATCTAAAGTGTTTAATCCATTGTCAACTTTGCTAAGGCAGTAGATGACACCATTTCATTTTTGCTTTATGTTAAGGAATAATGGATAACATTAAATCACATGAATAGTATAGCATGTCTTTACTATACCTCATTTTGTAGATCTCTGATCATTTTACTTTTACGTTCCATTTCAGTTTTTAGGAAATTTATCTGAAAAATATTTAATAAACATTTAATCACAGTGTATTATATTTGATAGCAAATCTACAGTGATAAAAAGGCAGCTTTTATAATAATAAAATACTTATTTATTTTAAAAATAGATAATAAAAAATTCTCAGATTGGAATCTAGAAAATAAGTCCAGAGAAAACTCAACACAAGGCATTCATGCTGAATTCTCTCTTGCATAAAAAATACCAGCATATCAATTCTCAATCTTTGCTTTGGTTGCTCCTCCATTACATAATACATAATAAACTCAAACATTAAGGTCTCATTCAGACATCCGTGACAATTTGGCCTGAGCATGGACCACTAGAGCATGGACTGACTGCGGCTCTGTTGATCCAAGCATGGCAGCTTCATATATTTCTATGAGGCTGTCAGTCTCAGTTTGGGAGACCAGCAGCCGGTCCGTTCTTTGAGATAGGACTGAAATCCACAGATATCTACATGAGCTGTCCACAATTCTGCACTGACATGCTTTCTCAATTCCCTCCCTCATTTCTATCTACCACTTTACCCATTCCCTGTATTCTGCTAATACAATGATCCAGATTTCTCACTCCTGTATCCAAGAATATTTTCATGCCACGCAACTTCCCTGTATTGTGCTATCCCAGACAAACCGGTAAATTCCAAGTATTCAAAGTTTTAATCATGAACTAAAAACAAATCTGTTTGGGTTGGATTTTCACATCAAGCCATTAAACTAACTGTTCTCAATCTTTCATTTTCCCCAAAATCTAGTCCTTGCTATCGCACTTTATATCCAGACATAGACAGATAATGTCGGTAGTACAGTTCATGCAGCTTTAAATTAATACCCTCAATTAGTACAAACATGTCTGGACTCTCTCACTTTACTGACTTCAACTCTGTATCTCAGACTACTGCTCTCATCTTCTTGCACAGGTTTTACATATTATTGACTGGAGCATTTGTCACATACTTTAGTAACTGTCTTCCTATCTCTTATCTTATCTTTCTATGTCTTCTTTTATCTGCCCTGGATGGTTCTTGATTCCGAGCATGGCGCCCTGTGAATATCCAACACTCACTTTTCATCATTCCTTCTGTCTATATTGCTGAATGCTATCATTCTCTCACTAGTCATCCTAAAATGGCTTCTGCAAATCCTGATCAATCTTTCATATAGGCTATGATACACCTTCCTGAATAGCTGTGCTATTCCATATAATGTGATATCTGCAGGGTATTAGGGAGAAGCATGCAAAGTCATGTCTGGGGTCTTATGAAACCTGTTACTGATGCAATCTTCTGCAATGTGATGTCCATTTTTCCCAATTCATGCACACCGAATCGCAAGGTTTTCAAAGTCACCAGGACCTGCAAATTTTCACTCCATGTCAAATTCTGTATCATCAATTTTATCAGCTCTACATTACATCTTTTGTGGCATTTCCTTATAGAATTTTACCCCTTCACCCCAAGGCTGTTTTCACCTTCATGATCAGGCCAAATTTTACAATTCTGTTCAGTGTCACTTTATGTGGTAATAGCTCTGGAACACTTCAATGGATTCCATTAATTCTGAGATAGTTTTTTCATGACATATTGTACTTCATGATAGAGGTAAAATTTATTCAATATGACTTGTGTTTATTTATGAAAAAAAAAAAAATTTGAGAAAATGTTTATTTTTTTTAATTTTACGCCCTTAAATCAGAGAGTTATGTCACACAAAATAGTTAACAAATAACATTTCCCACATGTCTACTTTACATAAGCACACTTTTTGAAACATAATTTTTTTGGGGTTAGGGAGTTATGAGGGTTAACCCCTTCCTGATGTCGGACGGGATAGTACGTCCGACGTCAGGTCCCCTGCTTTGATGCAGGGCTCCGCGGTGAGCCCGCATCAAAGCCGGGACATGTCAGCTGTTTTGAACAGCTGACATGTGCCCGCAATAGCGGCGGGTGAAATCGCGATTCACCTGCCGCTGTTAACTAGTTAAATGCCGCTGTCAAACGCAGACAGCGGCATTTAACTACCGCATCCATCCGGGCGGCCGGAAATTACGTCATCGCCGACCCCCGTCACATGATCGGGGGTCGGCGATGCTTCAGTATTGTAACCATAGAGGTCCTTGAGACCTCTATGGTTACTGATCGCCAGTAGCTGTGAGCGCCACCCTGTGGTTGGTGCTCACAGCACACCTGATTTTCTGCTGCATAGCAGCGATCTGATGATCACTGTTATGTAGCAGAGGCGATCGAGTTGTGCCTGCTTCTAGCCTCCCATGGAGGCTATTGAAGCATGGCAAAAGTAAAAAAAAAAGTTAAAAAAAATGTGAAAAAAATAAAAAAAACATAAAAGTTTAAATCACCCCCCTTTCGCCCCAATCAAAATAAATCAATAAAAAAAAATCAAACCTACACATATTTGGTATCACCGCATTCAGAATCGCCTGATCTATCAATAAAAAAAAGAATTAACCTGATCGCTAAACGGCGTAATGAGAAAAAAATCCGAAACGCCAGAATTACGTTTTTTTGGTCGCCATGACATTGCATTAAAATGCAATAACGGGTGATCAAAAGAACATATCTGCACCAAAATGGTATCATTAAAAATGCCAGCTCGGCATGCAAAAAATAAGCCCTCAACTGACCCCAGATCATGGAAAATGGAGACGCTACGAGTATCGGAAAATGGCGCAATTTTTTTTTTTTTTTAGCAAAGTTTGGAATTTTTTTTCACCACTTACGTAAAATATAACTTAGTCATGTTAGGTGTCTATGAACTTGTAATGACCTGGAGAATCATAATGGCAGGTCAGTTTTAGCATTTAGTGAACCTAGCAAAAAAGCCAAGCAAAAAACAAGTGTGGGATTGCACTTTTTTTGCAATTTCACCACAGTTGGAATTTTTTTCCCGTTTTCTAGTACACGACATGGTAAAACCAATGATGTCGTTCAAAAGTACAACTTGTCCCACAAAAAAAAAGCCCTCACCTGGCCAAATTGACGGAAAAATAAAAAAGTTATGGCTCTGAGAAGAGGGGAGTGAAAAACGAATACTGAAAAACGGAAAATCCCACCGTCATGGAGGGGTTAAAATATGACTAGCGATTTTTAATTTTTTCAACAAAATTTGCAATATCATTTTTTTAGGAACCACATTACATTTGAAGTGGCTTTGAGGGACCTATATTATAAAAAATACCCAAAAGTTACACCATTCTAAAAACTGAATTCCTCAAGGTACTCAAAACCACATTCAAGAAGTTTATTAACCCGTTAGGTGTTTTACATGCATTTTTGAAATGTATAAGGAAAAAATAAACATTTAGCTTTTTTTCACAAAAAATTTACTTTAGACCAATATTTTTTTTTTATTTTCACAAGGGTAACAGGAAAAAATGGACCCCAAAATCTGTTGTGCAGTTTCTCCTGACCATGCCGATACACTTTATGTGGAGGAAAACCACTGTTTGGGCACAATGCTGGTCTTGAAAGGGAAGGAGTGTCATTTACTTTTTTTATGCAAAATTAATGATATCATTAGCGGATACCATGTCGCATTTGAAAAGCACCTAATGTGCCTAAACAATGGAAACCCTCCACAAGTGATACCATTTTAGAAACTATACCTCCCAGGGAACTTATCTATATGTGTAGTGAGCACCTTGAACCCCCCAAAAAATGCTTTTCTGAAGTTTATAACAATGATATTTGAAAATGTAAAAAATCACATTTTTCCTACAAAAATGTATTTCAGCCCCAAATTTTGCACTTTCACAAGGGTAACAGGAGAAATTGTATCTTATAATTTATTGTGCAATTTCTCCTGAGTACATCCATACGGGGATAGGTGAGAGAAAACTATTGTTTTGGTGCATGACAGAACTCGGTAGGGAAGGAGCATAATTTGAATTTTTGAATGCAAAATTTGCTGAAATAATTTGCGGACGCCATGTCGCGTTTGGAGAGCTCTAGAAGTGCTTAAACAGATGAAACACCTCACATTTTACACCGATTTCGAAACTATACCTCTCGTGGAACTAATCTTGATGTGTGTTGAGCACCTTGAACTGCCAGGTACTTTTCAGAAGTTTATAACATTGAGCTGAGAAAATAAAAACATTCACATTACTCCCACAAAAATGTTTTTTAGCCCCAAATTTTGCTTTTTCACAAGTGTAACAGGAGAACTTGCACCATATGATTTGTTGTGCAATTTCTCCTGAGTACGCTAATACCCCATATGTGGGAGAAGCCTACTTTTTGGGTGCATCAAAGGCCTCTGAATGAAAGCGCCATTTGACTGTTTAAATGCAAAACTTGCTGGATTCATTAGCGGGCACCATGTCACGTTTGCAGTGCCCCTGTTGTTCCTAAAAAGTGGAAACACCCCACAAGTGACAATGTTACTAGAGTGACTAGACCCCTCAGAGAACTCATCTAGATGTGTGAGGAGAATCTTGTACCCCAAGTGCTTCACAGAAGTTTATAACTTTGATCTGTGGAAATGTAAAAAAAAATATTTGTCATCCAAAAATGTTGTTTTAGCCCCAAGTTTTTTAATTGTCACAAGGATAGCAGGAGAAAATGAACCTAAAAATGTGTTGTGCAATTTTTTCTCACTATGCCCCATATGTGATCAAAAGCTACTTTTAAGGTACAGTGCACAGCTCAGAAGGGAAGAAGCGTTATATGGGAGTTTAGATTTTGCTGAACTGGTTTGATGGTGCTATGTCATATTGGCAGAGCCCCTAAGGTACTAGAACAGTAGAACCCCCATAAAAGACCGCGTTTTACAAACTACACCTCACATTGAATTCATATAGGGGTGCATTGATGATTTTGACACCACAGGTGGGTCACAGAATGGTATACCATTTGGTAGTGAAGAAGAAAATAATTCAATTTTTACCTAAATTTGGTTTTAGCCCCAGGTTATATATTTTCACACTGGGAATTGGGTAAAAATGGCACAAAATGTATCCCACAATTTCTGCTGAATGTGGAAATACCCCATATGTGGCTGTACTGTACTGCCTAGCTACATGGCAAGACTCTGGAGGGAAAGAGTGCTATTTGCCCCCTAGAGCACAGATTTTATGAGAAAAATTTGCGGACTCCATATACAGAGCCCCTAAGTGCTAAATCAACAGAATTTTCCTTCAAGTGACCTCATTTTGGAAATTATACCCCTTTGGGAATTTATCTACACGTGTAGTGATGATTTTGACTCCATAGGAGTTTTCCTGAAACAATCAGCAGTGGATATTGGTAAATAAAAATTGCAAACTGCCGTTGTAGTGACCAGTACTTTGAGTGGCCAGTATATTGTGGTGACCAGTACATTTTACCCAGCTCATGCTTCTGGAGATAGACATTCATAAATTAGATGGGTGCTGATCACTAAAAAATGTCAAACATGTGGATGCTCAATGTGGTTTAGATACATTGTGAGGCTCAGAAGGAAGAGAGGTATGTGGATTTGGGAGCGCAGAATTCACTAGATTTCATTTAGGGTGTGAGAAGCTTTTTTGCTTTTCCAGTGCCTTGTAATACCAGTAAAGTGCAAGCCCCCTATATTTCCATTGACGGGTGATAAACCTGAATGAGGATTTGCTTTTTTGTGCATTGATTTGAAGTTTTTATTGGGAACATTTGGGATCACATTTATATGGCGCTGCACACTGAGCACTTACTTTGGGGTTTCCATCCATATCTCCGAGTGACATGATTCAGATTAATCCCCCGAGGCAGTCATTCACTATAATGAGGCAGCAGAGTTAATCGGGACTCTGTCTGGCCTCTGTTCAGCGCTGTTCTTTTCACAAGTGCACAAAATTGTGGTCAACAGCACTTTTATGCACGCCTAAAAAGACAGACATGGCTAGATCATAGGCCTGACAGCATCCACAGTGCCTCCATCTGCCTCATTATAAGGAATCATCCAGCAGGGGTTCTGTCTGAGTCACGTATTTCAGAAATTTGTATTGTCAGGTGACATCAAGCCTTGAGTTTAGTAATGGAGAGGCGTCTATAAGACACCCCCATTACTAACACAATTACTGACAGTTGAGGACTGCAGGTCTCAGCTGTCAGCTTCAACAAAGGTGGGTATCCAGAATAGAGGGGTCCACACTTGTTTTTATAATTATTTAAATAAATAATTACATAAAATGGTGTGGGGTTTCTCCCATTTTTGACAACCAGCCTTAGTAAAGCAGACAGCTGGGGGCTGGTATTCTCAGGCTGCTAAGGGACCATGGATATTGACCCCAGCCTAAAAAGTGCGGCCTGCAGCCGCCCACAAAAAGGCACAGCTATTAGATTTGCTAATCTTGGTGCTTTGCCTGCCTCTTCACACTTTTCCTATAGCGGTGGCAAGTGGGGTTCATATTCGTGGGGTTGATGTCTCCATTGTATTGTCAGAGTCAGATTACATCAAGCCCACAGATTAGTAATGAACAAGCATCTAAAAGACACCTATCCATTACTAATCCTACAGTTATATGGTAAATAGAAGCATAGCCACAATTAAGTCCTTTGTTAGAAATAAAACAAAATACACTTTTCCTTTTTTATTTAAAAATAATAAACACAGTTATACTTACCTAATGCTTAATTCCATTGAATCCCTTATCTCCTGTAATAAAACAAAAAGTACAATAATATCCCTCACCTGTCCGTCATTCTGTCCCATGCCGTAATCAATGTCTTGGGATTGATAGTTTTCAACCTGGACGGTGCCCAGATGCGACCGTCCAGGCTGAGAACCACTAGTGAATAGTGTTGAGCATTCCGATGCTGCAAGTATCGGGTATCGGCCGATACTTGCTGTATCGGAATTCCGATACCGGGATTCCGATACTCTTGTGGTATCGGGTATCGGGTATCGGAACAACATTAATGTTAAAATGTGTAAAATAGAGAATTAAAATAAAAAATATCGCTATACTCACCTGTCCGACGCAGCCGGGACCTCAGCGCAGGAACCGGCAGCGTTGTTTGTTTAAAATTCCCGCTTTTACATGGTTACGCGAAGTCCCGGCTTGTGATTGGTCAGGGCGGCCATGTTGCCGGGCCGCGGACCAATCACAGCAAGCCGTGACGAAAATACGTCACGGCTTGCTGTGATTGGTCCGCGTCCCGGCAACATGGCCGCCATTAACCAATCACAAGCCGTGACGTCACGGGAGGCTGGAAACGCGCTCATTTTAAAAAGGGCGCGTGTCCAGCCTCCCGTGACGTCACGGCTTGTGATTGGTTGCGTCGCGGTCAACCAATCACAAGCCGGGAGGCTGGACACGCGCCCATTTCAAAATGAGCGCGTCCAGCCTCCCGGCTTGTGATTGGTTGATCGCGGCGCAACCAATCACAAGCCGTGACGTCACGGGAGGCTGGACACGCGCCCATTTCAAAATGAGCGCGTCCAGCCTCCCGGCTTGTGATTGGTTGATCGCGGCGCAACCAATCACAAGCCGTGACGTCACGGGAGGCTGGACACGCGCCCATTTTAAAATGAGCGCGTGTCCAGCCTCCCGTGACGTCCCGGCTTGTGATTGGTCAGGGCGGCCATATTGCCGGGACGCGGACCAATCACAGCAAGCCGTGACGTAATTTCGTCACGGCTTGCTGTGATTGGTCCGCGTCCCGGCAACATGGCCGACCTGACCAATCACAAGCCGGGAATTCACGTAACCAAGTAATAGCGCGATTTTTAAACAAACAACGCTGCCGGTTCCCTCGCTGAAGTCCCGGCTGCGTCGGAGAGGTGAGTATAGCGATATTTTTTATTTTAATTCTTTCTTTTACACATTTATATGGTTCCCAGGGCCTGAAGGAGAGTTTCCTCTCCTTCAGACCCTGGGAACCATCAGGAATACCGTCCGATACATGAGTCCCATTGACTTGTATTGGTATCGGGTATCGGTATCGGATTGGATTCCGATACTGTGACGGTATCGGCCGATACTTTCCGATACCGATACTTTCAAGTATCGGACGGTATCGCTCAACACTACTAGTGAATGACCTGCTGCAAGGGCAGCCTCTGTGACTAGCAGTGACATCAGCGAGGCTATCGCAGGTCACTGAGGCTGCGTTCCTAGCTGAGCTGAACTGTGTTGACCTCAGCACTGTGGGAAAAAGTCAGTGATGAGTTCACCACAGTTCAAACACAATGACTTCATCGCAGATCGCAATGAGATTTTCTTACCGTGATTTGCAGTAAAGTCACTAAGCTTGAACTGCGGTGAACCCAGTGACTTTTTCCCGTGTGCTGATGTCATCGCAGTTCATCACACAGTGTGACCCCACAGCACTCTGACAGTGGGAAATACCGGTGCTTATGTTGTGCATACATTTATTTTTTCCTCCCATTGACTCTAATGACATTTGGCTATAATTGGCGAATATTCAGCAATTAAATAAGCGAATGTTGCAAATTTGTCTATCTTGAGCCAAACCAAATATTGAAATATTCGCTCACCACTATTCAGGAATTGTTTTTTTTTTTAATGCTGTCCCGCAGGTGCTTAAATTGATAGGGCAGCTTTAATCATCAGGTCAGTACAATGGACATTTATATTGTTATTTTATGCTTTGGCTCTTTTACACAGTAAAAACTATTTTATAGAAAAAATTATTATTTTTGCATCGCTTTATTCTAAGAGCTCTAACTTTTTTGTTTTAGCTGATTAAGCTCTATTGTGTCTTGTTTTTTGCGGGACAAGATGAGGTTTTTAGAAATACCATTGTTATTTACATTTGTCTTTTTGATGATGTTTTGTTCCACTTTGTTTGGTGGTATGGTGATTAAGCATATTTTTTTTCCTCTTTTTTTCTATTTTTTATGGTGTTCATTAAAGGGATAAACTGGAGGGACAGTTTTATAGGTCGGACCGTGTTATGTCGGTCGCAGTGATATCAAATAAGTGCACTTTTTTTCATAAATATATTTATTTATGGGTATATATATATTTTTTTATTATTATTATTATTATTATGATTTTTTTAATATTTATTTTTACAACTGTTATTTTTTTTTAACTTTCTTACATAAAAGTTCACCACCCAAGGTTCTCAGAATCATAATCAAGAAATGGACCAAAAGATTTGTTGTATAATTTCTCCTGAGTACGCCGATAAAAATAAAAGAAAAACTACTCTTTGGACACATGGCAGGGTTCGAAAGGAAAGGAGCATCTAGATGTGTTGGTAAGCACCTAGATCCCCCAGGTGCTTCACATAAGTTTATAATGTTGAGCAGTGAAAAGAAAATATCATATTTTTTGCGCAAAAATGTTCATTTAACCCCAATTGTTTTTATATTCACAAGGGTAACAGGAGAAATTGCACCACACAATTTATTGTGAAATTTTTGTTAAATAATCCAATATCGAATACGTGGGGGAAAACTATTGTTTTGGCACACTGCGCAACTCGGAAGGGAGGGAAGGCCATTTTACAAAATTGGCTATTATTATCAGTGGACACTATGTTATGTTTGGAGAGCCACTGATGTGCCTAAACAGTTTAAACCACCCACACTTGACCCCATTGAAACTAGACCCTTCAATGAATGTATCTACATGCATGCTGAGCACTTTGAACCCTTAGGTGCTTCGCAGAAGTTTATAATATAGGCATGTGAAAATAAAAAAATCAATTTTTTTTCCACAAAAAAAGTTTTTCAGCACAATTTTTATTATTTTCACAAGGGTAACAGGAGAAAACGGAACCCACAATTTGTTGTGCAATTTCTCCTGAGTACAAAAATTCCCTATATATGGGGGAAAACTACTGCTTAGGTATATGGCAGGGCTCAGAAACGAAGGAGTTACATTTTGCAACACATACCTTGATGGAATGGTTATCGGGTATCGCGTTTGGAGAGAACCTGATGGGTAAATGTACAGTGTTAAAGTGTCACACTGTGTGAACAGAACACTACGTATCCAGCTCTTTTACCGTACAGAGAGGAACAGCAAAAAGCAAAATGCTGACCCTGTTACACGTCACAGGGAACCAGCACGTGAGTAGAGCTCACACTGCGAGCTGATTGTGCTAACTGCACAAGAGATGCTAGATGCATGATCTTGTCACTTTCCCAGTGAGGTCTAGCCTGAAGGTTGGTACTTGCTCTGTGACTCAACTGTGCTAACCGCACACAAGGAGGAAACAGATGCTAAGCCAAGCAAAGTATGACTAACTAACCCTGCCTAGCCATGTTATTGCTCCCTGGGATTAGAGCAATGTGCAGACTGAGTGGTAGAGTATCCACAGGCAACAACCACACATAAATGATACCAGCTGATGTCCGATCACCAATGAGAAGACACCACGTTGAGGGCATGCTCAGTAAGGTAATCTCCGGACTTAGACTCCAGAGTGCTGGAGTGTCCCTGAATATTACTGGTTACAAAGGGCTTGGCTGGAGGGCCAGCAGTAACCACAAGCCTGAGCAAGATGCTGGGACCAATTTCTATGATCAGCAGCACCCGCAGCAGCCGAACCTGAATGGGAGATTGCAGAGGCAGATAAGGTTTGAGATCCATCCAGTGTATCGGGAGAATCCCGATGCCTAACACACGCACCCGTAAATTAAGCAGGCTGTCATCACTACAGAAATGCCAAACGTGGATGCTAAATGTGATTTAGGCACACTGGGACCCAGAAGGGAGGGGGAATTTGGATTTGGGAGTGAAGAATTTGCTGAATTTCTTTTAGGTGGCGAGGAGCCATTTCACTTTTCCAGGACCTTTGTACTACCACTAATGTGGAAGCTTTCAATATTTCTGATAACAGATGACAGACCTGATTGCTTTTTTTCTATTGATTTGAAGATTTTGTTAGAAACATTTTACATAACATTTATTATCACATTTATCCTGCTCTTTACGCTGAGCACTTAATTTGGGGTTTCCATCTAAATCTCCAAATTGTGTCTTCAGAGAGGAAGAGGACTAGAACTATAGTGCCACCTATTGGAAGTAGCAATCCTAACAGTCAATGTTGACCCTTTAATGAGCCTTGTCAAATGACTTAGGATAATAGCCAAACCTGAATCTCAATTTGCAGACACTGTGTTTCAGGGTACTGCCCCTTGTCAGTGCAAAGTGGAGATCTGGTTCGGCTGATTGAGAGGCATCTGACCGGGATCCAAGAAGTATCGTTTCTCCTTGCTGAGAATGACATGATAAGCATGTCGAGGTGAGGAGACTTAAAGCCGTAATGCTCCTCTGGGAAATATGCAAATTGTCTCTTCAGAGAGGAAGAGGACTAGAACTCTAGTGCCACCTATTGGAAGTAGCAATCCTAAAGGGTCAACATTGACTGTTAGGATTGCTACTTCCAATAGGTAGCACTAGAGTTCTAGTCCTCTTCCTCTCTAAAGAGACAATTTGCATATTTCCCAGAGGAGCATTACGGCTTTAAGTCTCCTCACCTCGACATGCTTATCATGTCACTCTCCGCAAGGAGAAACGATACTTCTTGGATCCCCATCTAAATCTCCGAGTGACATGATTCAGATGAAACCCCCGTGAGATCCATTCACTGCAATCAGGCAGCAGAGTTACTCTGGTCTCAGTCTGTCCTCTGTTCAGTGGTGTCCTTCTTTTCAAGTGCACAAAACTGTGGTATACCTCACTTTTATGCACTCTTAAAAAGTCGGACACCGCCAGATCCCAGGACAGACAGGGTCCACAATGACTCCATCTGCCTCATTATAGGGAATACTAGATGGTGGCCCGATTCTAACGCATTGGGTATTCTAGAATATGTATGTAGTTTATTTATGAAGTTTTCAGAATAATGCAATTTATACACAAGATTCGGCTGGCCGGGCGCGACCAATTAGCGAAGCGTGGTTCAAATTCTGTGCCAATTTGCAGCTGGACCGCGCCTGTCTTTGATTGGTCATGCCCGGCCGCAAACAATCAGTGAAGCCAGGGCCTGCTCCAGGTTTTTGAGGGTCCCGGGCAAAAAAGTCTCAGTGGGCCCCCTCTTTAACACATACCACGATTCATGATGCACAGATACAGCAGAGAAAAATAGCACAGCCAAGTAGCATACAGTCCACGTAGCACATACGTAACACATCCACGTAGTATATAACACTGCCCACGTAGTATATAACACAGCCCACATAGTATATAGCACAGCCCACATAGTATATTGCCCAGCCACATAGTATATAGCACAGCCCCCGAAGCATATAGCACAGACACGTAGTATATTGCCCAGCCACGTAATATATTGCACAGCCATGTAATATATTGCACAGCCACGTAGTGTATAGCACAGCCACATAGTATATAGCACAGAGACATAGTATATAACACAGCCCATGCAGTATATAACACAGGCCACGTAGTATAGAGCACAGTGATGTAGTAAATTGCCCAGCCACGTAATATATACCACAGCCACGTAGTATATAGCACAGAGACGTAGTATATAACACAGACCACGCAGTATATAACACAGCCCATGCAGTATATAACACAGCCCACATAGTATCTAACACAGCCCACGCAGTACAGTATATAGCAATGTGAGCACCATATACAGTGGGGCAAAAAAGTATTTAGTCAGTCAGCAATAGTGCAAGTTCCACCACTTAAAAAGATGAGAGGCGTCTGTAATTTACATCATAGGTAGACCTCAACTATGGGAGACAAACTGAGAAAAAAAATCCAGAAAATCACATTGTCTGGTTTTTTAACATTTTATTTGCATATTATGGTGGAAAATAAGTATTTGGTCAGAAACAAACAATCAAGATTTCTGGCTCTCACAGACCTGTAACTTCTTCTTTAAGAGTCTCCTCTTTCCTCCACTCATTACCTGTAGTAATGGCACCTGTTTAAACTTGTTATCAGTATAAAAAGACACCTGTGCACACCCTCAAACAGTCTGACTCCAAACTCCACTATGGTGAAGACCAAAGAGCTGTCAAAGGACACCAGAAACAAAATTGTAGCCCTGCACCAGGCTGGGAAGACTGAATCTGCAATAGCCAACCAGCTTGGAGTGAAGAAATCAACAGTGGGAGCAATAATTAGAAAATGGATGACATTCAAGACCACTGATAATCTCCCTCGATCTGGGGCTCCACGCAAAATCCCACCCTGTGGGGTCAGAATGATCACAAGAACGGTGAGCAAAAATCCCAGAACCACGCGGGGGGACCTAGTGAATGAACTGCAGAGAGATGGGACCAATGTAACAAGGCCTACCATAAGTAACACACTACTCCACCATGGACTCAGATCCTGCAGTGCCAGACGTGTCCCACTGCTTAAGCCAGTACATGTCCGGGCCCGTCTGAAGTTTTCTAGAGAGCATTTGGATGATCCAGAGGAGTTTTGGGAGAATGTCCTATGGTCTGATGAAACCAAACTGGAACTGTTTGGTAGAAACACAACTTGTCGTGTTTGGAGGAAAAAGGATACTGAGTTGCATCCATCAAACACCATACCTACTGTAAAGCATGGTGGTGGAAACATCATGCTTTGGGGCTGTTTCTCTGCAAAGGGGCCAGGACGACTGATCCGGGTACATGAAAGAATGAATGGGGCCATGTATCGTGAGATTTTGAGTGCAAACCTCCTTCCATCAGCAAGGGCATTGAAGATGAAATGTGGCTGGGTCTTTCAACATGACAATGATCCAAAGCACACCGCCAGGGCAACGAAGGAGTGGCTTCGTAAGAAGCATTTCAAGGTCCTGGAGTGGCCTAGCCAGTCTCCAGATCTCAACCCTATAGAAAACCTTTAGAGGGAGTTGAAAGTCCGTGTTGCCAAGCGAAAAGCCAAAAACATCACTGCTCTAGAGGAGATCTGCATGGAGGAATGGGCCAACATACCAACAACAGTGTGTGGCAACCTTGTGAAGACTTACAGAAAACGTTTGACCTCTGTCATTGCCAACAAAGGATATATTAAAAAGTATTGAGATTAAATTTTGTTTCTGACCAAATACTTATTTTCCACCATAATATGCAAATAAAATGTTAAAAAAACAGACAATGTGATTTTCTGGATTTTTTTTTCTCAGTTTGTCTCCCATAGTTGAGGTCTACCTATGATGTAAATTACAGACGCCTCTCATCTTTTTAAGTGGTGGAACTTGCACTACTGCTGACTGACTAAGTACTTTTTTGCCCCACTGTATCTGTTAAAAAAGAATAAAAATAAAAAAATAGTTATATACTCACCTTACGTCAGCCCCCAGATCCAGCCCAAGTGTTTATCGATGCTCCTCGCGACACTCCGGTCCCAAAAATGCATTGTGGTCTCGTCAGATGATGAAGTAGCGGTCTCTTTAGACCGCTACGTCACCATCTCGCGAGACCGCTATGCATGGACCGGAGCGTTGCGAGGAGCAGAGGGAAATGCGCCAAAAGGTGAGAATATAATGATTTTTTATTTTGTTTATTATTTTTAACATTTAAATCTTTTTAATATTGATGCTGCATAGGCAGCATCAATAGTAAAAAGTTGGTCACACAGGGTTAATAGCAGCGTTAACGGACTGCGTTACACCGCGGCATAACGCGGTTTAATGCAGCCATTAACCTTGTGTGAGCAAGGAGAGGAGTATGGAGGGGGCACTGACGGAGAGTAGGAAGGGGCGAATTCGCGGGCGGACTGTGCCCATCTCTGATTGGTCGCGGCCTGCCAGCCGCGACCAATCAGCGACGCGGGATTTCCGTGACAGACAGACAAACAGACGGAAATGACCCTTAGACCATTATATATATGAGATTCTACCCGGGATTTGGTCTGAATTATGTTTTTTTCTGAGATTTACACTGAAACCTCAATGTAAGCTTTCAGCATAAAGCTTAGGATGAATGATTAGATGATTTTATTCTTCGGGTTGGTGTGATTACAGCGATATCAGATTTATATACTGTAGTTACTTTATGTTTGACTGCAGTCACACACTAAAAGACACATTTTATTGCAAAACCTTGTATCGCCATATTTTGATAGCTGTAATTTTCCATATTTTGGCTGACAAGCCATGTGAGGGCTTGCTTTTTGTGGTACGAGTAGACATTTTTATTGGTACCATTTTCGGGCACATAACATTTTTTGATTGCTTTCTGTTCTGATTTTTGGGAGGCACAATGAACAAAAGCCAGCCTTTCTGGGATTGTTTTCGGTTTTTTTATGCCTTAGTGTGATAAAATTGATAACGCAGCTGTATTTTTTGGGTCAGTATGATTAAAGTGATAACCCTATTTAAATAATTTTTTTATGTTTTTGTGCTTTTACACAATAAAAATTTAGTATAGCTTTTTCTGAGAGCTAGAACTTTTTATTTCTTCTGCTGATGGAGCTGTATGATAGCTTGTTTTTTTGTGGAACAAGATGATGTTTTCAGAGATATCAATTTTATTTACATTTGGCTTTTGGATCTTGTTTTATTCCACTTTTGTTCATTAGTACAGTGATAAAGTGTAAATTTTTGCCTTGTTTTTGTATTTAGTTTATTTTAAGGTGTTCACTAGTGTTGAGCATTCCGATACCGCAAGTATCGGGTATCGGCCGATACTTGCGGTATCGGAATTCCGATACCGGGATTCCGATACTTGCCGCGTATCGGATACCGGAATCGGAAGTTCCAAGATTCAAAATGCAGAAATTCAGCCAATGAGAATGATTCCAAGTGTGGGCACATCCTGTTTAGCATGGAGGGCATGAAACTACTGGCAAGGCTGTGATTGGCTGCTGAAATGATGTCATGATGCAGTTTAAAAGTCGCTGGCGCCATTTTGCGATCACTCTGCTGTGAATTCAGTTAGTGACAGGACGCTGTTTGCTGACTGAGGGACAGTTTAGAGATAGCGATTTGCTTCTTTGTGCTTTCCAAAGGCTAATTTAGCAACCGCTGTGTTCACCTACTATTCACCTTGCTTTTGCCTTGTAGCGCTGTTTTCACAGCGATCTGCAAGGTCTGTGTGTGTGTGTGTGTGAGTGCAGCCCACTCTCTAGTCTGAGTGCAGCCACATAGGCCATCCATAGCTGGTTGTATTCAGTTCAGGGAGGGTGGTTCATTGCCTCATACTGTTCTTTTTTTTTTTTTTTTTTCAAGTAGTGTAGTCTGCTGCTAATTTATTCAAAAAAATCCTATTAGTGTCTTTCCACCCGTCTCCAGCTAATTTGTGGAAAAACACTACATAGGATAACGTAGAGGAGGGTTTTTGGGCCTTGCAGCGCCGTTTACGGCTGTCTGCACGGTCTCCGTGTGACTGCAGCTCGCCCTGTAGTCTGTGAGCAGCCGTAGCCTGGTTGTCTCCAGCTCAGGGTTGTTCACTGCGTCATACCGCCAAATCAATTTTCATTTTGTTTTAAGTAGTGCAGGCTGCTGCACATTTTTTCAAAAAATTCCTATTAGTGTCTTTCCACCCGTCTCCAGCTAACTTGTGGAAAAACACTACATAGGATAACGTAGAGGAGGGTTTTTGGGCCTTGCAGCGCCGTTTACGTCTGTCTGCACGGTCTCCGTGTGACTGCAGCTCTATCCGTTGTCAGTTCAGCCCCCAAAAAATAAATAAATAATAAAGTTCACCAAACACACCAGTTACACCACTTTACATTTGTGTAGGCCACATTAGCTCATATTAAAGTCTAGTCCACACTTTAGAAAATTAGTGTTTCTTATACCTGTTAGGAGCTGCTCAGGAATAAGCACACAAAGCCGTTAGTACTTTTCTGCTTATCTTTATCAGTCAACCAAGATGAAGAAGGCAGTGAGTAAGGCACGTGGGCGTGGGCGTGGGCGCGGAGCAGGGAGGGGACGTGGGGATTCTGTGCCTGCTGCGGGCACCGGTGACTCATCAGCACCCACATTCACCAGGCAACAGTCGTTCATGCGCAGCTTTGTGTCAGAGCGCCGTACACCGCTGCTGCGTGAAGAACAAATTGAAGCCGTTGTCGGATGGATGGCAGCTAATGCATCAACTTCAATTATTGCCACATCCTCTCAGACACAGAGCACTGGAGAGCAGCCATCTGTCTCTTCACCACCTGCCAAATTGCCCAGGCAGACAGAGAGCCCAGGACAGGAGCCGTCTCTACTTCTGTTCTCTGAATCTCTTGGCTTGGAAACAGGGGGCCAGCCAAGCAGCATTGGAGAAATGGAAGAAGAGGCAGGGTGCAGTGATGCCCAACAGCTTTTTCTCTCTTCCTCTGAAGAGGCGGGTGGGCCAGTGGCTCCGGTCACCACATCGCAGGCCGCATCAGCTGATGATGACACTCAGGTGCCACTTACTGGTGCGTGCTCTGCTGCTGAGACTACCCAGGAGGAGCAGTTGGGGGCAGAGGGTAGTGTAGATGATGAGGTCCTTGACCCATCTTGGCGTGAGGGACAGGAAGGTGGTGGGAGCAGCTCTGAGGAAGAGATTCCCCGTACGGCCCAAAGAGGGAGAGGGAGGGGGAAGACTGCGGATCCTGCAGCCTCCGCTTTGGCACCCGTTAGGAGCATGTCTCTTCCAAAAGCCAAAAAGGGCGCTCCCAAGACTTGCAGTGCCTGGTCCTTTTTTGACACAGTTGCAGATGACATTTGCTATGTCAGATGCAAGGTGTGTCATCAAAAAGTCAAAAGAGGGAAAAATGTCAGCAACCTCAATACCTCCAACATGTGGAAACATGTGCGCAACAGGCACCCGGCGGAGTTAGAAAAACACACTGAAGAGCTAGGCCAACCAACAGCGGCAGCTACCACCTCTTCAGCTCGTGTTGCCTCTTCCTCTAGCTCACACGCAGCTGGTTCGGCTTCCTCCCAGGATCGCCGTGGAAGAACCTCTGGCCCTGTTGTCCAGAGACCCGCTATAATTCCACCCGCAGCACCACTTTCCCAGTCATCCACACACTCCCAGCCCACTCTACAGCCATCGGTAGTACAGGCATGGGAGAAAAGGCGGCCTTTCTCGTCAAACCACCCACGAGCACAGGCTCTGACTGCAGGCATTGCCAAACTTCTTTCACTGGAAATGCTGTCATTCAGGCTGGTGGAGACTGACAGCTTCCGTGACTTGATGTCATTGGCAGTCCCACAGTACAATGTGCCCAGCCGCTTTTACTTCAGCAGGCAAGCCGTCCCTGCCCTGCACAAGCATGTGGAGGGACACATAAAACACGCG